>NC_089747.1:4162500-4175000 GCF_040412425.1 Macrobrachium rosenbergii | reverse complement strand
GCCTCTCCGTTTAAACCGACGAAAAGGCCGTCACGAAAAAATGCCATTACTAAACACCGAAACGAAACAAAAGTTCATAAAACACTAAAAGTAATTTACGATGCGACTCCGGGGTCGTAACCCCCTCTGTGTCGCTCTGTAAATGGAATCTC
The DNA here is from genome assembly GCF_040412425.1 of Macrobrachium rosenbergii. Taxonomy (NCBI): domain Eukaryota; kingdom Metazoa; phylum Arthropoda; class Malacostraca; order Decapoda; family Palaemonidae; genus Macrobrachium; species Macrobrachium rosenbergii. Next base: position 4,174,848 of record NC_089747.1, on the reverse strand, counting down.
GGTTTATTGCTTTTTTGTTCGAGCCAAGGTCTATGGATGTTGCTGTTAGCAATGGTGCTATTGCTGTCATCAGTGGCATACCTCGTTAAAGGTGGGAGTTAGTGTAGGGTTCGACTCGAATTCAAGGTCGTATTGAGATGACGAAAAGATTCGTGATTTGACTAATTTTTATTTTTATTTTTGAAAAAGTATAGAAACATCAAATAACGTCACATTAGCCAAGTTTCTGGAATCCATTAGCCAAGTTTCTGGAATCCATTAGCCAAGTTTCTGGAATACAGGGTCGTGTTAAGATGCTCTTTCGAAACGTATCCCTAATTAGCTAACATATTTTTTAATTGAAAAACTGAATAAAACGTCTTTCTGGAGAAGAGCATAAATGGAGAAATTAAGTAAGCCGAGGGAGAACGAAGAAGAATGAATGAAAATCGGAAGGGAGAAGCGAAAGAAAATGACAATAACTCACTGGAAGTATAAGCCACAAAAAAGAGATGGGAGGCCGAAAGATCGGAGATGAGAGAACAAATAAAGATGAAACTTGAGAAGAAAAAATTTAAAAAATGGATACGGAAAAATGAACAGAAAGATTAAAGGTCGACAGATCGGAGACTGAAGACGAACGAGTGAAGTTGGAACCGAAGAAGCAAAAAAAAAGAGAGAGAGATGTAGATGGAAGAAGCAACAGAAAGACGATAAGGAGAATGCCCGGAAAGTGAAGGTGGGTCTGGGAAAATCCAGTATAGCGGGTAGAAAGGAAAGGAAAGAGAAAGGAAGGCAAAGAGAAGGGGTTAAAAGTGAAACGATTTTTTTTTTTATGTTTTCTAGTCGCCATTCATAATCCTAAGTATGGTTTCATATTTTCTGAACTCTCTCTCTCTCTCTCTCTCTCTCTCTCTCTCTCTCTCTCTCTCTCTCTCTCTCTCCAGCTGTGAGATTCTTCTTGGCATAATCATCAGGACTTGTAGAAGTCTCTCTCTCTCTCTCTTTCTCTCTCTCTCTCTCCCTCAGCTGTGAGGTTCTTGGCATAATCATCAAGACTTGTAAAAGTCTCTCTCTCTCGTTGAGATTCTTTTGAAAGAGAAACGTAAGGAGTAAAGTTTCTCTCTCTCTCTCTTCTCTCTCTCTCTCTCTCTCTCTCTCTCTCTCTCTCTCTCTCTCTCTCTCTCTCTCAGCTGTGAGATTCTTCTTGGCTTAATCATCAGGACTTGTAAAAGTCTTTCTCTCTCTCTCTCTCTCTCTCTCTCTCTCTCTCTCTCTCTCTCTCTCTCTCTCTCTCTCTCTACTGTGAGATTCCTTTGAACGTAAACATGAGGATATGTAGTTTTCCTACTGTAAATTCCTCTCTCTCTCTCTTTTTCTCTCTCTCTCTTAAACCCGCCCCCCCCAGCTGTGAGATTCTCCTTGGCATAATCATCAGGACTTGTAAAAGTCTCTCTCTCTCTCTCTCTCTCTCTCTCTCTCTCTCTCTCTCTCTCTCTCTCTCTCTCTCTCTGTATCAAATTGTGACTCCACGTCGCCTAAACTTGTTGATATTTTGAGCAGGATAGCAAAGCATTTCTCTAGCATATCAAGGCTAAAATTACTTAATGTTGTAACTGTTAATGGTCAGACTGTAAACTGTGAATTAGCTCAGCGTTGTTCCACCCCTTCTTCTGCTGATCCGATCAGTCAGTCACGATTAAAACACGAACTGGATTTGACCGGTTCAAAGCGGAAATGGAAAGCAAAAAAACCTTTGGCATCGCGTGGATGAATAGGATAGTTTTTTTTATATTTATAATATTTATTTACACAAATGATGTCATTACTCTTGTAAATAGTCCTTGTACCACCTCTTTGTCCACCTTTCCCCACACTTACTTTGGCGAGGGCAATAACACTTTTTGTAGTACACGGCTGGCGAATATTCATTCACTATCATACACTGCTGAGCGTTGGAAATCTCATCTGCTTCTGTTTTCCCTGATTTATAACTTTCCTTTCTTCAAGAGGCTGAAGATATGTCGGTTCATTGATTGAGTGTTTTTATTTTTTTAATTTTAGAGGTTTTCACCCCATAGGGGGTTAGTGCCGTCAGTGCACCTCACGGGGTACACTGTAGGCTTACTAAAGGTTCTTTGCAGCGTCCCTTCGGCCCCGAGTTGCAACCCCTTTCATTCCTTTTACTGTACCTCCTTTCATATTATCTTTCTTCCGTCTTGCTATCTACCATCTCCTAACAATTATTTCAAAGTGAAACTGCGAGGTTTTCCTCCCGTTACACCTTTCAAACCTACCTACTCTCAATTTCCTTCCCAGCGCTGAATGACCTCATAGGTCCCAGTGCTTGGCCTTTGGCCTAAACTCTATATTCCATTCCATTTCTGTAGAGGTTTTTGGAGATGGTGAAAAGGTAACCATTAGGCGGACTGTTATTACTTATTATAGAAAGAAACGTATCCATAAGACGGCCTGTCATTACCTATTATAGAAAATACGTATCCATCAGACGGACTGTCATTACCTATTATAGAAAAACAGACATATTTCATGATCAGTAATGAGAAAAATTGCCGAATTTCATTGCCAGTAATGTAAAGACATTGAGTGTCATTGCCAATAATGTAAAGACATTGAGTGTCATTGCCAGTAATGTAAAGACACTGAGTGTCATTGCCAGTATTGAGAAAAAAGTTCAGATCATTAGCCAGCTTAAGGAAAAATGTTAGATTCTATTCCATTGAAAAGTATCTTTCCCTTAATCTTTTTTTCCTTGCGTAAAAAAATTGAAACCAGATACTTTCATGTATTATACATTCTGGTTCTTGGCAGTCCTTTGCTATCTTTCCTGTACTCCTTTCACGACGACGTTTTCTTTTTGTTTATAATGCAACACGTATTATACTTGATTAGGTGCACCTCGATATACCCAGTTACCTGTACTTACCTGTAACTAATTGCCATGCGCTTGGAGAGAAAGTAGACCGACCACTGTCATGAGACTCGTGAGAGAGAGAGAGAGAGAGAGAGGGAGTCTTGCAAGAAATCTTTTGAAGAGTTCCTTTTACGAAATCTCTTTAACAGCTGAAATGCCGAGAAAGCTCTGTAAAGAGATTACTTCCATGAATTCCCTTTGAGGGGAGATCTTATAGGATATCTGGTTAAGAGGAAACGGAACTCTTCTATTTAAAATGAAAAGATATATGTATATATATATATATATATATAATATATATATATATATATATATATATATATATATATATATATATATATATTATATTATATATAAATTTTTTTGCTAGCATCATTCGCAGTGTTTTTTGGATAAAGGTGTACAAATGCTTTTGCCGATGAGAGAGAGAGAGAGAGAGAGAGAGAGAGAGAGAGAGAGAATCTTATGAATGTCGTTTGATTGGTTTCACCCCAGTAGGATAAGGATTACCTCGCCAAGGCTTCTCCCCTTAGATGGTGCATTTAAATTCTAACAGGCTAATGAACTCTCAATTCTAGTTTCTCTTCTCTCTCTCTCTCTCTCTCTCTCTCTCTCTCTCTCTCTCTCTCCGATATAGTTGTGAACTTGTGGCTCGACCATTAGTCGACTGACAGCAAGATATATAATTCCCTGCCTTGATCAACAGCTGCATACTGCCTTTTAGGGAACGTGTCCATTCGTCTCTCCTCGTCCGGTTCGAGAACTGAACGTGTGTCCCTCAGTTGGGCCTTTAAACGCTTGCCGTCGTCCAACCCGGATCGTGTATACTGGACAGAAAACCACACGTTTATCAGATGAAATTTTTAGTGTCGCAAATAACCCATATGGTATAATCACTTGTAAAATGTTAAATATTGACTGAATGTTTCAGATAAAAAAGCTTATCTCTTGATTATGAAGTTACTACCCTGACACCTGTAGAGTAATACATTTACCCCTTTGTTAAAGAAGTAATAGTGTATGAATAATTCAAATGAATAATCTCGGTGTTTCTCAGATATGGATTATTTACTGGTTTGTAGTTCATTAAATTGTCTTAAATTATTTAAACATTTTGGTTTGAGTTCATTGGATATTTGCCGTTACTTATCCTTATATTGGACTCATGACAATAATAGCTGTCCAGTTTATTGAGCTTTCTGCAGTTGGTATCTTTTGTTATATTTTTACATGCACGACAAATAATTTTTTGCATTCATCATCATTAAAGTAATTTCCCCGTAGGGGGTTAGTGCCGTCCGTGCACCTCTTGTGGTGCACTGTAGGCATTACTTAGGGTTCTTGGCAGCGTGCCTTCGGCCCCCAATTCCAACCCCTTTCGTTCCTTTGACTGTACCTCCTTTCACATTCCCTTTCTTCCTTCTTACTTTCCACCCTCTCCTAACAACTGATTCATAGTGCGACTGCGAGGTTTTCCTCCTGTTACACCTTTCAAACCTTTTACTGTCAGATTTCATTTTCAATGCTGAATGACCTCATAGGTTCCAGTGCTTGGCCTTTGGTCTAAATTCTATATTCAGTTCAATTCAATTGAAGTAATTTAAATAGTAAACAGTAAAAAATTAGTATTCGACTGTTACTGCCATCTACCGGTCAGTGGACGAACGACTGCAGGGACCCTGGAAGAAAGAAAACTCAAAGCCAGCCCCAGACTTCTGTTTTAAGCGTAAATCTCTCGTTGCAAGAGCAGGCTCAGCAGGGCATGTGTCATTCAATTACCGGCTGTAAAGAATACAGCAATAAGTGTGAAGTTCTTGGGCGTTTGACTGTTCTACACTTATAGCGCTTTGTTCATACGTTTTTTGTGGGTGAGGCTCATTAATCTTTGAACTTCTTGTATGTTTCTGCTGCCTTGCTAATTCTGTTGAAATTTCGATTTGTTCTGCCTTTTCAATGATTGGCTAATTTTTTGCTTTGTCGGTTTGTTTTTTCTTGTCAAGGATTGTTCACTTGCTTGATATTGCTTGCTCAGTATTTGTATGCATTTCCGCAGCATTTTTTCTCCAAAGACATTTCCATTTATGAGTAAAGTGCCGTCATTCTCTTAGATTTTACAGCCACACTGAAGCCTTATGACCATAATGCCGTCAGTGCACCTCGTGCGGCACACTGTAGGCATTACTTTAGGTTCTTTGCAGCGTCTCTTCGGCCCCTTTTACTGTACCTCCATTCATGTTCTCTTTCTTCCATCTTCCTTTCCACCCTCTCCTAACAATTGGATCACCGTGCAACTGCGAGGTTTTCCTCCTGTTACACCTTTCAAACCTTTTTACTGTCGATTTCCGTTTCAGCGCTGAATGGCCTCATAGGTCCCAATGCTTGGCCTTTGGCCTAAACTCTATACTCAGTTCAGTTCTATTCAAAAACAAGTGGTAAGGAGCTTTACTCTTTTAGTGCACTTAAATGTTACAAGCAAGTGGTGAGGATCCAATCTGGCTTACGGTAGACATTGCTTGCTTACATTTTGAAATCTCAAAAAAATAAAGCCTCGGTATTTTAGATAAACTTTAGAGAAAATTTGCTTTGTTTGAGAGTTTCTATGAAGCAGATTAATTAATATTGCTAAATAACAGTTATTAAAGTAAAACTCTTAAGTAATATTCAAATTGAAATATAATTTTGATAAATCTCCAACATTCATAGTAGAATTAAGTCTCGAATTATCGCAGTTCTTAATCATTAGCCTTTACAATTAAGATATGTTTATATGTATGGTTATGTATATATATATGTGTGTATATGTATATGTATATGTATATATATATATATATATATATATATATATATTATATATATATATATATATATATATATATATATATATATATATATATATATATATATATATATATATATATATATATATATATATATATATATATATATATATATATATATATATATATATATACACTTACACACACATCATGTAGATATAAGATTTCCAATCATAGTTTCAGAGAACTTAAACTTGCTTTGTATTGTACCTTGCGTCACTAAATGGAATACTCGAAACCTTAATTTAACTAACCATTTTCACTTTCTCTGCAGGCTCCGGTCGTCTGGACAGAGGGAGCGACGTTTTGAATCACGAAACCTTCGATTAGGCAGCTTCCACCCGAATGAAAGGTTAGCTCTGGGTTCGGGTACTGTAATTGGACGTTCCAAGAATATATTGCATGCATGATTGATGTCAATATGAAGGTAGTTTTTTTTATGGAAGCTAGTTATGTTTTCAGTCGTTGAAGAGAGAGAGAGAGAGAGAGAGAATATATTGCATGCATGTTTGACTAACTTAGTTTTTATGGAAGATAGTTTTGTCCAATCGTGTGGTGGGGGGGAGAGAGAGAGAATATATATTGCATGCAGGTTTGATGTCAGTATTAACTTAGTTTTAATGGAAGATAGTTTTGTTTCCAATCAGAGAGAGAGAGAGAGAGAGAGAGAGAGAGAGAGAGAGAGAGAGAGAGAGAGAGAGAGAGAGAAATATATTGTATGCAGATTTGATGTCAGTATTAACTTAGTTTTTATGGAAGATAGTTTTGTTTCCAATCGGGAAGAGAGAGAGAGAGAGAATATTGCATGCAGGTTTGATGTCAGTATTAACTTAGTTTTCATGGAAGATAGTTTTGTTTCCAATCACACACACAGAGAGAGAGAGAGAGAGAGAGAGAGAGAGAGAGAGAGAGAGAGAGAGAGAGAGAGAGAGAGAGAGAGAGAGAGATTCCCTTGTAATGCAGGCTCTTTTTTCCTATTACTTCCCAAATGAAGATTTACCATCATTCTTTTGGCCAAAGACATGTAACATTTATCCTGTCAAATGGCCATTAGTTAGTTTTCCATTAGTTGCGTTTGTATACAAACACAAATAAGGCCATCTAAGTCATTTGCCTGACCCACCAACGTGGTTCATACTCAAATGGTGCTTGTATTCACAAACAAACAAAACCAAAAGAAACAGGCCTCCCGGATCATTTGTCAAAACCGCCAGCATTATATAAAACATGCTTATCCGTCAGTGAGCGAAACCCTTCTACGCTAACCTTGGGTCCATTGTTCGCGTCTACGACCATTCCAGCGGTTAAAACGTTCATCGGTGTATTATGCATGATTTCCTCGGTGTAGCTTTGTTGCATCACCTTTTCTGGTTCACGAAAAGGTATAAACACGCTGGGTGAACTCATTTTTTCTGGTTCAAGAAAAGGTATAAACACGCTTTGTTGCATCACCTTTTCTGGTTTACGAAAATGTATAAACACGCTGGGTGAACTCACCTTTTCTGGTTCAAGAAAAGGTATAAACACGCTGGGTGAACTCATTTTTTCTGGTTCAAGAAAAGGTATAAACACGCTGGGCGGAATCACCTTTTCTGGTTCAAGAAAAGGTATAAACACGCTTGGTGGAATCACCTTTTCTGGTTCAAGAAAATGTATAAACACGCTGGGTGAACTCACCTTTTCTGGTTCAAGAAAAGGTATAAACACGCTGGGTGAAATCACCTTTTCTGGTTCAAGAAAAGGTATAAACACGATGGGTGAAATCACCTTTTTTGGTTCAAGAGAAGGTATGAACACGCTGGGTGAAATCACCTTTTTTGGTCCAAGAGAAGGTATGGAACACGCAGAAATCACCTTTTCTGGTTCAAGAAAAGGTATAAACACGCTGGGTGAAATCACCTTTTTTGGTTCAAGAGAAGGTATAAACACGCTGGGTGAAATCACCTTTTTTGGTTCAAGAGAAGGTATGAACACGCTGGGTGAAATCACCTTTTCTGGTTCAAGAAAAGGTATAAACACACTGGGTGAATGATCTAATACTTACCCTTCCAGTTACCTGGTCTGACATTATACTTTCCATCGGAAGCAGGTTCCAAGTGTCGTATATAACACTGTTATGATGCCTGCTAGCTGTGTAGAATACTGACTTATAAACTTTTAAATCTCAAACAGTTCATAAATTCCTTTTATAATTGTTTAGTCACATTTAATGTTAGATGAACTTGGCGAGAAAGGAGTGTAAACTTGAAACTTCCTGCTTCACCGGATTTGGTAACAGTTCTGTATTGGAATTTTTTTTTCATGTCAAGATAATCTAGACAGGCTGAATACTGACCGACTGGTTCTGTTTAGCATCAGAGACTGGAAAAGGGCCAAAGGTCTCGTTATATTCATTAAGTGAAAGGATTCTTTGGAAATGCCAGTCGTTCAGAAGAGGATTGGTAACTACAAATATTTCAGTGACTTCACATAAACATTGATTTCTTAACTTCAAAGATCTTTCTCTCACCGAACTGATTTTTCTGTACTGTGTCCTACTGAGAAAGTGTCGTATTAATTTAGCATAAATACAATTTGGTCATTAAAATTAGTGCCAGAATATCCATGAACTAAATTTAAAGTATATTATCCTTATTTGATGAACGTTACAAACAGAACTCTTCTAAATATACGAATCACTTTCTTGCATGTTTAGACTGAGGGAGAAAAGAAGCATTTGTTCCATCAGCTGAATTATTGGCTTAAATGCTAAGAGTCTGTTTATTTCAGGATAAAAATTAGTCTGTTTACTTTAGCCTTCCCTGAGGTAGGCATTGCTGTGACGAGCTTATTTGAAGCAGAATATATAGTGGATGAGAGAGAGAGAGAGAGAGAGAGAGAGAGAGAGAGCACGCGCTAACCCTCTCCCATCGTAGTGAAGTCAAGTGATGTCTGTCTCATTAAGAATGCTTCATTATCTCGTGTAACACAGTAACTTAAGGAGTATATCAGGCTTCCATATTGGGTGTCCATGGTACACCAGGTTCCTCGTTGTTTCCATTTCCTCGGCAATTTTCATGTCTCAGACAAGGCCCTGTTTTGGTAATCAGGTCTTGCACTGCACCAATCCTTCAGTTACTCCATTGAGAGGGATGTTTGAAAGGGTGGGAATTTGGAGTGGGAGGACGGGTTGGGGGGGAGAGGGGGATGGTTTAGGCGAATCTCGGTTTGTGTGGGTAGAAGGGTGGGGAGGAGAAAGGTGGGGGGAGGCCTAGAAGGTAGGTGGTTGCACCCAAGTGAGGCTTAACAATGCCGGATCATTACCTTTTGTTTCAAATGAGGTAACAGCAAGTTATCTCTTTTCCTCAGTGATTTTCTCTCTCTCTCTCTCTCTCTCTCTCTCTCTCTCTCTCTCTCTCTCTCGTTTTAATCTACATCATAAGTTTGATTTTTCTGATATCCTCAAGTGGAGATAAATGAGCATTTAATATTCTCTCTCTCTCTCTCTCTCTCTCTCTCTCTCTCTCTCTCTCTCTCTCTCTCTCTCTCTCTCTCTCTCTCGTTTTAGCCTGACTATTGTGAGGTTGAGATTTCTGATATTCTCAAGCGGGGATAAAAAACAACGTATTATCTCTCTCTCTCTCTCAAGAAAAACGTGTTATGGACTTTGCCCATTAAAGGATGGTGGGTCTGCTTCTTCACAAAAGGCAGACTAGAAAATCCTTTCTAAAAATGATAGCATCTCCTTGGTCAAGCGGATCTGATGTATCATGGTGATAATGACTGTAAGTGCTTTAGGTCTGATCAGCTGGCCTGAGCTTTATTTTTAATGCTTTTGTCATATTCGTGATGAGGGGAGACCCACCGATGTCTTTGGTGTGAGCGCCGGAAGTAGTTTTTAATAATAATAATAATAATAATAATAATAATAATAATAAAAGGCAGGTTGAGAAACCCTGGGTCAACGGAGATCCTTCTAATATATATACTGTATATATATATATATATATATATATATATATATATATATATATATATATATAGATAGATAGATAGGTAGATACATGTATATATATAATATATATATGTTTATATATGTTTATGTATATTTGAAGAATTTGAGTAAAGCACAGTATAAAACATTCCAGTTGCATCCATAATTGCAGGCTGTCAGATCAGTTGCTAGGCATTAGGTATACTGGGAATCCCAGGCAAGTGGGAGGTCCGGTTATCAGATTGTGATTGTACTCACTTTCATTTTTTTTTTCTCTTTTTCATATTTTATCAAAAGTGATCGTTCTGAGCGTATTGTAAGGCAGTGTTTGGTGATAATAATAATAATAATAATAATAATAATAATAATTGTATGAAGCAGCGGAGGAGGAGTGGGAGTAGAAGTAGGAGGAGGAGGAAGAGGAGGAGGAGGAATAGAAGTAGGAGTAGGAGAAAGCTGAGGAGTGGGAGTAGAAGTAGGAGTAGGAGGAGAGGAGCAGGAGGAGGAGTAGGAGTAGAGGAGGAGGAGGAGGAACTGCTATAATGAAACGCACGAATGGAGAATGAAAGAACTGGAGCCAAAAAAAAAGTAAAAAAAAAAAGAGATGAATTTAATGCCCAGTAAAAGACTGCAAAGAAAGGCGTGACAAGAAAACAAAACAAAAAAAAAAAAAAAAAAAGAAAAGAAAAATGGACCGTGAAGGTGAGACTCTCGAGAGTTCTTTGTTCGCTCTTTTAAATCCTCTCATGGACCGTCGCCTCTCCCATTCGACCAAGATGGTCTAATTACTTCTCCGTTTTGAAGCTCTTGTTTGTAGGTAAAGGTCGTTCGTTTTCTTCAGTGGGTCGGACCTGTTGTGTTGTTCGGGTTTTTTAAGTTTTGGGGGCTTTTCTTTCGGAGGGGTGGAGAGAGAGAGAGAGAGAGAGAGAGAGAGAGAGAGAGAGAGAGAGAGAGAGAGAGAGAGAGAGAGAGAGATCAGATGAAAAACCTGACTATTTCCTCCAGCCAGATTGGTGGGATGTGGAATACCTCGTCGAGCCCTTCCTCCATTTATTATAAATATATATATATATATATATATATATATATATATATATATATATATATATATATATATATATATATATATATATATATATATATATATATATATATATATATATATATGTATGTATATAATTTATATATTTATATTATATATATATGTGTATAATAATGACACCAAGTAATATAGATTTTTCCAAATAACTAAGTAAAATGTTACCTTAGAGAAAAAGGTGGGATCAGATTAAATGACCTATAAGAATCTGGTTTTGCTGGAATGCGTTTATTGCGGAAAGAGTATTAAAAAAGTCATAATTCAACTTCATAAGTCATCAGATTTTTTTTTTACTTACCATAAACAAAACGAAACACAATGAATTGTCTCAAGACCATTTACCATTCAAGCCCAAATGAATTGCCATTCTTCATATGCAACTGCAGAGGAATCATTCTGTGATCTTAAATAAATATAGTATCCATTAGTCATCAGAATTTCTTATCCACCTTCAACAAAACTAAGCAAAATGAATTTCTTCTTTGGGGGGTAGTGTCGTCAGTGCACCTTACGTGATGTACTGTAGGCATCACTTAAGGTTCTTTGCAGCGCCCCTTCGGCCCCTAGCTGCAGCCTCTTTCATTCCTTTTTACTGTACCTCCATTCATAGTCTCTCTCTTCCGTCTGACTTTCCATCCTCTCTAACAATTGTTTCATGTTGCAAATGCGAGGTTTGACTCCTTTTACGCCTTTCAAACCTTTTTACTGTCAGTGTCCCTTTTCAGCGCTGAATGACCTCAAAGGTCCCAGCGCCTGGCATTTGTCCTAAATACTATATTCTTTTCCATTCTAAAATGAATTTTCTCAGATTCATTTACTATTCAACGCCAAATGAATTGCCATTCATTCACACGTAATATATATATATATATATATATATATATATATATATATATATATATATATATATATATATATATATATAATATATATATATATATATACATATATATATATATATATATATATATATATATATATATATATATATGTTTTAATATATTCACACATAATATGTTTTAATATATTCACAGACCTTAATGTAATATTTTTTTTTTTCGATCGATACAACGCTCCCTAGCCCACCCTCACAGAAAGAAAAAGTTGGAAAGAAAAAGTTGTTTTCGAGATTGTTTGAAAGGGCACAGAATCACTCTCACCTTCAAGGATCTTACGCAAAGAATTGAGTCGCTATCCCTCTAGGAAATTGGTAATAATCGTGATGAGAGGTTTTAGGAAGTTCTCGGGTGAGGAGGTGAAGAGAACGTGTAGGCTTTAAATAGCACGTATAATCATTTACTAAAAGAAGACCTCGAGATCTTTCAAACTCAAGGAAAAAAAAGGAAAGAAGGGAGAGCCGTTAAGAAAGTAAAAGTTGTTGCTTTGTATCCCCAGAACAAGAAGTGTTAAGGACCTTATTTTCCTGGAACTCAGGTTATGTTTGATCAAGCAAGGTTTAAACTACACCCACCCGTCCCCTAGCAACCTACAACCCCTCTCTCCACACACACACACACACACACAC
>NC_089747.1:4142500-4157500 GCF_040412425.1 Macrobrachium rosenbergii | reverse complement strand
AAACCACGTCATTTTGAGTTAAATTGAACGTACCCCAAAATAAAAAGTTTTTCGTCGACATTTTCATCGAAATCGAGACAGGAATTCCATTAAGGAAGTTTTCTTGGATTTCCTGTCATTAAGTTTCTTATTTTTTTTTTACAAATATTTTTGGAGAGATACAGAGGAACACGATTGATCTTTTCAGAAAACCTGCCCAGGTAGAAAATCTTTTTATTTTCGTTTTAGAGACAATCTAAGGACGCTCTCTCTCTCTCTCTCTCTCTCTCTCTCTCTCTCTCTCTCTCTCTCTCTCTCTCTGTCTGTTTTCATCTGGATAAAATAATTTACAGTTTCTCTCTCTATGTCTTATTATTTATCTGAATAAAATAATTTACAGTTTCTCTCTCTCTCTCTCTCTCTCTCTCTCTCTCTCTCTTATCTCTCTCTCTCTCTCTCTCTCTTCTTATGGTATTTTTTCAGTATCATTTTGGTTCCTTCGTAGTGAGATTGTAATAGACTGCATATATATATGCATATATATACAGTATGTATATATATAAATATTTATATATACATATATATATATATATATATGTGTGTATGTATATATATATATATATATATGTATATATATATATATATATATATATATATATATATATATATATATATATATATATATATATATATACACTGAACACTTTTGAGGCAAAACTTGATGGGTTCAACAGTGACCTCAAATCTCCTTTTCTTAATATGGTGCTAAAAAAATATGAGAGACTCATTTTTCACTTGAAAGTTTTTAATAATTTTTTTGGGGGTGGGGTGCCATTGGGCTTTAGAGGAGGGGTGGGGTTTGGGGGGGAGGAACCAGGCCTGCAATGTTTGGTACTTCCTGTTTCCAACGCTCTGTTCCTCGCTTTTCCCGAGAGCCTAAAGACCAACACAAGCATTTCCTTTTTGTTCCTAAAAAAAAAAAAAAAAAAAAAAGTCAAACCCACAGCCTTGGTTAACAAGACCGTGGTAAAGAAAAACGAGAACGTATAAAAAATTAGAAGGAAAAAACTTTCGTTACAAAATCATTTGCAGACCGTTTTTCAAGGCTGCGCTAACGTGAGAAGGAAAAAGGAATAATTTTTGTATGGAAGTGAATTTTTCTTGAATATGGGAAATAGTTTTGTGTCAGTGAAATGTAGAATATTTCATTCAAATTTTTGCTGATTTTTTTATGTTTACAAACACGGCATATGAACGGGGTTATACAAGCATATATAATGAATATACACTGCACACACACATAATATATATATATATATATATATATATATATATATATATATATATATATATATATATATATATATATATATATATATATATATATATATATATACATATATATATATATATATATATATATATATATATATATATATATATATATATATATATATTTATATACTGTATTTATATACATATATATATATATATATATATATATATATATATATATATATATATATATATATATATATATATATATATATATATATATATATATATATATATATATATATATATATATATATATATATGTTTGTGTGTGTGTGTGAATATAAATGATATCGAATGAAATCAGGGTGAACAAGAACCTTCAATCCGTTACTGTCACGCCCTACGAAAAACCCCAATTGACTCTTTGAAACAGCAAAGGGGGCTCGGTCCTCCTTCAGCCCTTAAATAATGGGCTGACCTTCCAACGCGTCTTTGGGCGTGATCGCCCCGTTTCGCTTATAAGGTACGATGCCAGAGATAATGTTTGATTACCGACCTCCAATCACTCCATCTCATTTTTAGTTTTCTGTAAAAGAAAACTATTGTGCCGCTTTGTCTGTCCGTCCGCACTTTATTCTGTCCGCACTTTTTCTGCCCGCCCTCAGATCTTAAAGACTACTGAGGCTAGAAGGCTGCAAATTGGTATGTTGATCATCCAGCCCCCAGTCATCAAACATACCAAATTGCAGCCCCGTAGCCTCAGTAGTTTTTATTTTGTTTAAGGTAAAAGTTAGCCATAATCGTGCTTCTGGCAGCGATATAGGATAGGCCACCACCTGGCCTTGGTTAAAGTTTTATGGGCCACGGCTCATAAATATACCGAGACCCCAGAAAGATACATCTATTTTCGGTGGCCTTAATTATCCGCTGTAGCGGCTGTACAGAAAACTCGACTGCTCCGAAGAAACTTCGGACACAGAAAAAGAACGTGTTCATGTATGGAACATACCCTGAGGGTATATAGTAATCTGGGTATTGTCTTTTACATCTCCGTGATTCCAGGTTCTTTTTTGAATTCCAGAGTCTTTTTTGAATTCCCTATTCTTCTTTGAATTCCAGATTCTTTTTTGAATTCCTGATTCTTCTTTGAATTCCAGATTCTTTTTTGAATTCATGATTCTTTTTTTGAATTCTAGAATTTTTCTCGAATTCCTGATTCTTTTTTGAATTCCAGAATTTTTCTCAAATTCCAGATTCTCTATTGAATTCCAGATTCTGTTTTGGATTCCTGATTCTTCTTTGAATTGCCGATTCTTTTGAATTCCAGAATTTTTCTCGAATTAAAGATTATTTATTGAATTCCGGATTCTTTTTAGAATTCCAGAGCTTTTTTGAACTCTATTTCGTGACCGAAATTTCGGTACAGTGTTCATGTTTACATGCACTGCACATATGTGACTGTGTGAATATATATATATATATATATATATATATATATATATATATATATATATATATATATATATATATATATATATATATATATATATATGCATTATGAAAGACTTTATAACTGCCTTTTGTCTTACTTTGTAAAGCATTTCAAATGACCAATTCAAGGAATTAACAAACTTTCCCATGTAGATATTAGAAAGGACTTAATTGCTTTCTTAAATGCTTTGTAAAGTATTTCAAATGCCCAATTCAAGGAATAAACAAACTTAATGTTAGAAGGACTAATTAATTGCTTTCTTAAATGCTTTGTAAAGCATTTCAAATGCCCGATTCAAGGAATAAACAAACTAAATATTAGAAAGGACTCATTAATTGCTTTGTTAAATGCTTTACCAAGCATTTTTGACACCAAATTCAAGGAATAACCAGGCTTCCATATTCATAATTGTATAAGTGCCTTTAGTTGCGTTTTTAATGCTTTTTTTATAAAGCAGTTTGATACCCAATTCAAGGAATAGCCATCCTTCCTTATTCGTAAATTGTATAAAGGACTTTTAATTGCTTTTTTTAGAATGCTTTGTGAAGCATTTTTGATACCCAATTCAAGGAATAAAAAAATACTCATTCATAAATGTTATAAAGCACTTTTTAACTGCCATTATCAATGCTTTGTAAAGCCTTTCAAATGCCAGAATCCAGGAATAAAAATTCCCCAGTCATAAATATCATAAATGACTTTTTAATTGCTTTTTAATGCTTTATGATACAGTATTTTTGATACCCAATTCAAGGAATAACCAGACTTCCTCATTCATAAATATTACAAAGAACTTTTTAATTACTTTTTTTAATGCTGTGTAAAGCATTTCAAACGACCAGTTCCAGGAATAAACTAACAGTCCCTTTCATATATTTTTTGAAAGACTTTAATTTTGTAAAGCATTTTTGAGACCCAGTTCAAGAAATAAAAAGGCTTCCTAATTCATAAGTTTTATGAAAGACTTTAATTGTTTTATTAATGCTTTAAAGCATTTTTTATACTAATTCCAGGAATAAACAAACATCCCCATTCATAAATTTTATGAAAGACTTTTTAATTGCTTTGTAAAGCATTTTTGACACCAATTCCAGGAATAAGAAAACTTTCCCCATTCATAAATTTTATGAAGGGCTTTTAATTGCTTTTTAAATGCTTTTTGATAGAGCATTTTTGATACCCAAATCAACGAAAAAAGAAACTTACCCATTCATAAACATTATAAAGGACCATTTAATTGCTTTTTGATTGCTTTTTGATAAACAATTTTTGATACCCAGCTCAAGGAAAAAGCAAACTCACTCATTCATAAATATAATAAAGGACTCTTTAAAACTTTTTCAGTGCTTTTTGTTAAAGCATTTTTGTTAGATTATTCAATGAATAACCATCCTTCCTCATTCATAAATTTTTTAAATGCCTTTAATTGCCTTTTTGATGCTTTTCGATAAAGCATTTTTGATACCCAATTCAAGGAATAACCATCCTTCCTCATTCATGAATTAGCTCTCGAAACCGAACGAGGAAATCTGGACTTCCCACCAATATAAATCTCAGAAAAAAAACCATAATCTCAGTTCAGCGCGAACTATATGATCCAGGCGACTCAACACGACTTATACTCATTGGTGCAGTTTTTAATCTCTGAGAACAAGAATCATATTAACGATGCCGAGAGTGATATCGTCATCATCTTCAGGGCACAGTGGGGAAAATTATGGACGTATCCAGGGCAGCTTATAGAGAGAGAGAGAGAGAGAGAGAGAGAGAGAGAGAGAGAGAGAGAGAGAGAGAGAGAATAATGAGTGGCATTTATCTCCAGTTGAGAATGTCAGAAATCTCAAACTTACAATAGTCAGGCTAAAAAAAGAGAGAGAGAGAGAGAGAGAGAGAGAGAGAGAGAGAGGTTAATGAGTGGCTTTTTATCTCCACTTTGGAACACCAGAAATCTCAAAGTCATGATACTTTGATTAAAAGAGAGAGAGAGAGAGAGAGAGAGAGAGAGAGAGAGAGAGAGAGAGAGAGAGAGAGAGAGAAATACGTGAATTTTTCGTTGACTTCCCGATTTCATATGAACTGACTTTTTTTTTTTTTTTACATCCTGGTTGGTCAGTCACCCATCCTCTTAATAACCGCCCCCCCACCACTTCCGCCCTCCTCCTCCTCCTCCTCCTCCTCCTCCTCCCCTTATCACAAGCAGGAACCTCTTCCAAGAACAACGGATGCAGAAAGTTAATATATAGTCCCGAAGACGGTAATGCCCAGTTTTCGTTCTCGAAACTGACGGGCCAAGAATTAAAGAGAGCGTGATTCAGGGCCTGCCTTAATATGAGTGAAATGTATTTCAAATTTTTACGTATCCCGTAAAACGTAACGGCGACTCTATCTTTAATAATGATTTCGTAAGGGGTGATCCAAAGCAGGAAGTCGAGTTTCCCGAATGGCGTTGTTAAGTGGACCTCATTCAGTTGGGCTGAAATGAATTAATCCTTAGAAATACTGAAAGGATTAGTAAAGAAATACCGAAAGGATTAGTAAAGAAATACTGAAAGGATTAGTAAAGAAACGCCGAAAGGATTAGTAAAGAAACGCCGAAAGGATTAGTAAAGAAACACCGAAAGGATTAGTAAAGAAACACCGAAAGGATTAGTAAAACCAAGGAATTATTAAAAAACGCGTTTTTACTTTTAAAATTTCACAAAATTGAAAACAAAACGGAAAAAGTTATCAGTAATATCGCAAGAATTGTAACGGAACTTTTTTTTTTACGGTATGAGTCAAAGATGATCTCAACGACTCTCAGCTCCGTGGCTCCTCAGATGAAGGAGGGTAGCTCTATAATAATAATAATAATAATAATAATAATAATAATAATAATAATAATAATAATAATTTTGTCTGTATCTGAAAGCGTAATAATTCTGTCAGTGTTGAGTTTACTGTAACAATAATGAACGCCAACAAATAATTCGCTGTGCGGAAACAGACCTGGTCTCAGTGGGTGTCAGATGTACATAGGGCCAAATAATAATAATAATAATAATAATAATAATAATAATTCCGTCTGGAGTCTACAGGATAGCGAAGCGTCAACAAATAATTCACTGTGCGGAAACAGACCTGGTCCCAATCGGTGTCAAATTTACATAGGGCCATAATAATAATAATAATAATAATAATAATAACAACAACAACAATAACAATAACAACGCTGCCTCGAGTCTGCAGGAAGCGGAAGGCGTCCACAAATAATTCTCTGCGGAAACAGACAGTCTTAATCGGTGTCAGACGTACATAGGGCCAAAAGTATTTCTGATTTTAGAAGCATCATCAACAGATCAATAGATCACAGAGAACTTTAAGCTATTATTTCACAGGCGACGCCAGCTCACGGCCCTGGCAGCAGGCAGCCGCACCTGCATCAGTGATCCCTACCTTTAAATGGTGGAATTCGCCAAGGGTGACGTCGATTCCACCGTATACAATTACCGATATACTCGAAGCCGTGGCATTTGTGACGTCATAGATCGTAATTTATCAAGCAGTTTTCAGATTCAGAGGAAACCTCGCCTCATATTTTTCCTCTTCCTTGAAGTCTTTTTTTTTTCAGTTTTAGGAAGAGTTAAAGAAAATTTTCAATGAAATGGCTTTTTTTTTCTTCCTCTCTTAAAGTCACATGATGGCGCTACTTTTACTCCCAGTCTTCCGAGTGATGTGACCTGGGGTGAAATTGTTTCGTATGTTCGTGTCAAAAACTGTTGCTTGTTTGCTTGCGTGCAAAGTAGATTAAGATGCATTTTATTTTAATTATATCCCTTCCTGAGAAAGCACATTGAGGTTCATTCACGTACAGAGTAGCAAGGTACAAGTAAGGCTCAAATTTCCCGAAAACAGCAATGGATACCCTCTCCATTTTTTTTTAGACATTTTACCCCACTCAGAATATTTGGAATTAGATTCCTGTGAAATTAACTACAGAGTCTGAATATTGTATTGCTATATTGTATTGTATTGCAATTATCATATAAACCGCTATCACCATTTTTTAAACAAAATTTTCCCTCTTTAGAATTTTTGGAATAAATTTGTGTGGCCCTCTTATCAGAGTCTGAATATTGAATTGCTATATATTTCAATCTAATTATTATAGGCAGAAACTGCCAGTACCGTGAAATGACAAAAATAGAACGCACAATACTTAGTCATGGTACTCTGCCGACAATTAATTTTTGAGTTCACAAAAATCACGGTCAAGCAAATATAGAAACAGAGACACAGAAAATACAGAGAAAATAGGAAAATAATAACACCTTGGAAAATAGTCTGAATGACTAGCAAGAAAGAAGAAATTAATGAAACGCAGTCTGTCATCAGAAGTGGTCGAGTTTTTATGCAAGCCTTCTATTATCATTTTTTTTTTTTTTTTGCCCCCAAGTTACTGTAGCCTAAGGTTTCTGAAAGTTAGGTCAGATGACTTGACACTGGAACCGTTGGGTTTTTGACGCCCCTACAGTGAATTGCAAATTCCATTGTCCATACATTGGTCTCACGCTAATGAGTAATGGTTGTATAACAGAGCGTATTTGGAAAGCCAGACGTTTTTATAAGTTCAATTATTATCTGGTTATCGGTCATGTAAGTTTTCCACGAAATATACCACGAAATATGTAGTTAATAATTCTCTGACTTCTTTTTTTTTTTTTTTTCGTTGAAATAGCTAATTAACAATGTACTTGCATTAACCGTAGGCATAAACAAAAACAGTTGTATTCACTACCTGGTCATTTTCTCAGTTTTTTTTCCAGATAATATTTTACACGTAGAAAGTAGTTCAAGGCATTTTACTTTCAAAATAGCTTCTGATCTACAGCGGTTCTTATGGCCTCTGGAAATGTTGCAGGCCTTTTGAAATACCATTAATAGACTTAAAACATTAAGTATAAAGCTGTATAAGTTTGTATTTAATTTATTTTGTTTCGAAGTGACCTAGACATCAGCCTTTCTCCAAAAAAGTTCGTGATACATTTCCCTTTGTTTCCTAAACTGCATCCTATAAATTGTCAGTTGAAGGAGTAGAAACATCTATTTAGGAGCGTGTAGGACAAGATGTGGGTTGAAGGATATGCGTTTGTGTATATATACCTATATATATATTATATATATATATATATTATATATATATATATATATATATATATATATATATATATATATATATATAGAGAGAGAGAGAGAGAGAGAGAGAGAGAGAGAGAGAGAGAGAGAGAGAGAGAGATATACAGTATATGCATGTATGTATAACTGAATCACGAAAATATGGAACGTGATGAATGTATAAATAAAGACAAAGTCCACGAAGGAAAGAAAAACAGTGGAGTGCTATGAGGGTATTTTTATATATATATATATATATATATATATATATATATATATATATATATATATATATATATATGTGTGTGTGTGTGTGTATGTGTATGAACATTAATGAGACAACTGAAATGCCGTCTCAGGGTTACCCATCCACTTCCGCCCTCTCTTACAGAACGGAAAATAAACCATTTCGCCTCTCGAGTGGAACCATTGGAAGTTTCGAGTAACAAAGAGCCATCAGGGAACAATGGTCGGACATCAGTGACCGTTTTTTTGTCATTCCTTTTGTTTTTGCCAGCTCCTCCTCGACGGTTTGTGCAGATTACTGTAATGATTTGCCGCTTTCTTCGCTCGTTGTCTCTTAGGCTTTGTGTGGTCTTTTCCCGTTTCTCTTCGTCCTTAGACAAAGTCAGTTCTTGTTTACGATCGAATATATATTTTTTTTCGTCTTCGAATTAGGTGATTTTATTTTGTCTGTGATTTTATTTTATTTTATTTTTTAGATATGACGTAATTCACGAAGTCTTAATTTTCTCGATGTCTCGATTGCCGTTTGTGGTTTAGTTTTTTTTTCTTCTCTCTCTTCTCTCTTCTTCTTCTCTCTTCTCTCATACTCTTCTTTCCCACCCAATAAAAAATCTCCAAATCAAAGGGTTATTCAAAATGGCCACGTTCTAGACTCTCTCTCTCTCTCTCTCTCTCTCTCTCTCTCTCTCTCTCTCTCTCTCTCTCTCTCTCTTCTCTCTCTCTCTACTAAACGTAGTCCATTAAGCATATGTACAAATGCACTGTCTAATTACGGATGTTGCAGCTGACGAGAGAGAGAGAGAGAGACTATTAGCGACAGTTTAATTACGTGGTGTTCTAGTTGTATCTTCTTTTAAGAGGTTTCCTCTAGAAAAAACTAGTTCTAGGAATTTCCCCATAAGTTGTTAATTTCGGTGGTAGGTCGCCGGAGAGATGTTTTGTGAAGATCCAACCTAGAACTAGAAGGTCGGCAATATTGGTGTGAAGACCCACCCATGAGTTGTGTTGTACGTTTTTAAGTATCTCTTTGATTTGAAGGAGAGAGAGAGAGAGAGAGAGAGAGAGAGAGAGAGAGAGAGAGAGAGAGAGAGAGAGAGAGAGAGAGAGAATGTGACCATTTCGGATAACCTTTTGATTTGGAGATTTTTTATTGAGTGGAAAAGTAGGTATGAAAGAGAGAGAGAGAGAGAGAGAGAGAGAGAGAGAGAGAGAGAGAGAGAGTCACCCTGAGATTAGAATTTGTCCTTTTGAATAACGTGTTGATTCGAATATTTCTTTTATTGGGGTGAAAAGCAAGATGTGAAGAGAGAGAGAGAGAGAGAGAGAGAGAGAGAGAGAGAGAGAGAGAGAGAGAGAGAGAGAGAGAGTCACCCTGAGATTAGAATTTTTCCATTTTGAATAACGTGTTGATTTGAATATTTCTTTTACTGAATGAAAAGCAAGACGAGAGAGAGAGAGAGAGAGAGAGAGAGAGAGAGAGAGAGAGAGAGAGAGAGAGAGAGAGAGAGACCCTAAGTTTAGAATCTGAACATTTTGGATAACCCTTTGGAGATTTTTTTTTTGATTGGGTGGGAAAGTAGGTATAAGAGAGAGAGAGAGAGAGAGAGAGAGAGAGAGAGAGAGAGAGAGACTATAATCGAATATATGACTCATATAGTGAGGAAACCATTACATAAAAAAAAAGAAAGGCGGGCGAGACATGACTGATTAGAAGTAGCTGAAAGTAATGACTGGCCGGGTTTACAGGAATTTCCGACCTCAATAATCTTAGGTCGCAAAGCCTTCAGGTTTTTGTTCTCATAGTTCATATCTGTGCCGATTATTTTATATTAGATTAACTAACCAAATTCAATCAAATGTTATATTATTATATTCTATTAATTGTTAAGTTTAGCCACTTTTGACCATAATTAATAATGTTATCTAACTCATATACAAGGCAAGTCTTCAGTCTCTTATATATTATTATTATTATTATTATTATTATTATTATTATTATTGTTGTTGTTGTTGAGATCAACATTTTCATTATGATTATGTTACTAATAATTTACCTGTGCTCTTCAAAATGACGTAAAAATCGAATTCATGATATCAACATTTTCATTATAATTATTTTACTAAAATAATTTACCTGTGCCCTTGAAAATGACGTAAAAATCGAATTCAATGAATTTTCAATTACACCTTTTAATCATATAACAATATATATTTATGCTCGTTACTTGTTCAAGTTCATCACCGCCAGATCGTTAATAATAAGTGACGAGGAGATTATGGTTGTTTTCGAGCTATAAATAAACCGGCGCAATCGAGTTTTCTGTACAGCCGCTACAGCGTATAATCAAGGCCACCGAAAATAGATCTATCTTTCGGGTTGGTATCGTTCTCGGCCAGCACTCTGCTGGTCCCGCGTTCGATTCTCAGACCGGCCAATGAAGAATTAGAGAAATTTATTTCTGGCGATAGAAATTCATTTCTCGGTATAATGTGATTCGGATTCCACAATAAGCTGTAGGTCCCGTTGCTAGGTAACCAGTTGGTTCTTAGCCAAGTAAAATAAACCTAATCCTTCGGGCCAGCCCTAGGAGACTATAACCGCGGCCCGGTGGTAGCCTATCCTATATCGTTGCCAGAAGCACGATTATGGCTAACTTTAACCTTAAATAAAATCAAAACTACTGAGGCTAGAGGGCTGCAATTTGGTGTGTTTGATGATTTGGAGGGAAAATACAGAGAGAAGTTGATTTTCATTATTTTTTTTTTTTTCAAACGACATTGCTTTCCTATTTCTCACCCTCTTCAGCCTTCCATACTTTAACTGCCGATTTCTTTTACTTTTACCACTTAAGTTCTTTCATTCTTTTTCTTCACTTTTTCGCGTAACTCTTTCTCTTTCTCTTCAGGCAGAAAAAGTCACGAGAATGGTCTAATGTTTATTTATTTATTTATTTATTTATTTATATATTTATTTTTTTATTAATTTGTTCATTTATTTATTTACTCATTCATTCAGCCAATCATTCTTCATTCATTTATTAATTTTTATTTAATTATTTTTTTTCTATTTATTTATTTATGTATTTATCTATTTTTTATCTTATTCATTTTTTTTGTGTATTTGCATAATTGTCGATTTATTTATGTGTTTTTTTCTCTGCGGTTGAGATCGTCTAACATACAGTAGGTAAACAACGTGAGGGATAAAACTAAAAACAAAAATGTAAAAATAATGAAGCTGACGATAATGAAGATAATAGTGATGCAGTGTATTACTTCGCAATACCGTCGACAGTAATTAGGAAAATAAAATCTACAACAGGCTTGTTGCCGTTGCGCAACGCAACTGTCAAAACTAAAAATACAGTCGGGAGGCTGCGAAAGTCCTCCCACACCAGAAATATCCGGTTTGAAAGCAAGGGTGGGGATGCAGCTTTCAAAAGATCCTTAAGTATGTGTAATTCTGTTTTTTTGTTTGCGACAATTAATGTCGCGTGCCGAGAGAGGGCGATTAGTGGTTTTCAATTTTTTCTAGTGGCGAGATGAATGCATTCCTCAGTTCTGGCCGTGTCCTGTGGGTGTGGTGTGAGGGGGTGGGGTGGGGGAGAGGGGGGGAAAGAAGGGGAGGGGTTCCACCTAAGAATTAGCAATCACTGTTACCAACGCGTCATCCACATTTTATTTAATGTCCGTCATCAGTCCTTTCTTATTCAACAGCTGTGGAACACACAAACACACACACACACATATGTCCAAAACTTGTGTTAATGCCAAACCATTCACTTCAGCAATGACATACCTTTACAGAGGCTAAAGTTTCATTTTGAAAACTTTCTCTGAGGATCTTATGATAGGTCGATTTCTCAAACCCTGATGATTGAAGAGGGTTGGGGTGAGGAAGGGTATCCGTTTTTAAAATATCTCGTAAAACAAAATAAGGAATGAGCTAGAAACACTTATCTAAAACAGCGACCCCGACTATGGATTAAGCTGAGGAGAAGAAGAAGAGGAGGAGTCTTACGATATTTCGACTTGAGGTGCAACAAGTTAGGATTTAATTCATTTGGGCCCTGGATATAGATTACCTAAATGGTCAGAAATGGCATAAAATCACAGCCATTAATGTTAGTTACGACAGAAATACCTGTATGAAATAGATCCAGTATATTGCCAGAAATATGGATAGGCTCCTTAATCAGATGTAGATGATCTGATCTAAACTAGTTCCTGTGTTTAGTGCTGAAACCCCAAGAAATCACAAATGGTGCCTCTGCGTCAAGCTGTAGTGTCCTGAGCACATTTTCTCTGAGAGTGAATCAGATATAGCTCTTGCTATTTGGGCTGTGATAAGCTCCAGATACATGTGTTAAAAATTTTTATCCAAGAACCTTTTGACAAAATCCCATGGCAGGTACATCCATAATTCCCCTGACGATGCTGGAAGCGCTCCAGTGTAGAGCCGGAACATAGTTTTTTTGGCCAGTTTTGTGAAAATATAACAGTGGCAGGGTCCCTAAGCTATGAAATGAAGCAGACTTTCGAAGATTTTACTCCAGAGATAATTATTTCAGATAGATAATTCAGGGGATGCTTGGAAGATAATTCAGGGGATGCTTGGAAGCAGGATAATTCAGGGCATGCTTGGAAGCAGGATAATTCAGGGCATGCTTGGAAGCAGGATAATTCAGGACATGCTTGGAAGCAGGATAATTCAGGGCATGCTTGGAAGCAGGATAATTCAGGGCATGCTTGGAAGCAGGATAATTCAGGGCATGCTTGGAAGCAGGATAATTCAGGGCATGCTTGGAAGCAGGACAATTCAGGCATGCCAAAGCAGGATAATTCTGGGCATGCTTGAAGCAGGATAATTCAGGCATGCTTGGAAGCAGGATAATTCAGGGCATGCTTGGAAGCAGGATAATTCAGGCATGCTTGAAGCAGGATAAGGCATGGGCATGACTCAGAGATAACAAGAAATTTTTGTGGATAATACTAGAAGGGCTTAATTTGTTTTTTATTTTTTTGCATTAGTATTAATTGCAGATGAAGGTTTAATTCAACATTACACGAAAGAATAACAAAACAGAGAAGTCATGGAATATAAAACAACAAAATATTTAGAATAAAAAAAGAGTAATTGCAGAACATCACTGCCAACTTGTTGAAAAGGTTTTTTTTGATTAGTATCCAGAATTGACCCCAAAATAGTGGTTTAATTTTTATCCAAAAGTATTATCCAGAAGTGACGAAAGAATAACCCCAAAACAGAACAGAGAAGTGACCCCAGAATAGTGGAATATAAAACAAAATAGTGGTTTAAATATGGTTAAATAAAAAAATAAATTAACCCAAGAATAGTGACCTTAAATATCAAAATTGACCTGAGAATATCCTAGTTACCCCAAAATAGTGGTCTTAAATCAGAAGTGAAATTAGTGTATCCAGAATTATATCCATAAGTTTCCCAAAAAGTGGTCTTAACAGAAGTGACCAAGATTAGTGTAAACCTTAAATATCCAGAATTGTGGTCTTAAATACCCAGACGTGACCCAAGATTAGTGCCCTTAAATATCCAGAATTCTTAAATATCCATAAGTTACCCAAAAATAGTGGTCTTAAATATCCAGAAGTGACCCAAGAATAGTGGCCTTGAAATCCGGAAGTGACTCAAGAATAGTGACCTTCACCTTCCAGAATTAACCCAAGAATAGTGGCCTTAAGTCTTAGACCCCAGAAGAGGGACCTTAAATATCCATGTGACCTAAGAATAGTGGCCTTAAATATCCAGAAGTGACCCCGGAATATTGACCTCCAGTATCCATAAGTGACCCAAGAATAGTGGTCTTAGATATCCAGTAATGGCCCCATAAGAGTGACCTTTGATAACCAGAAGTAAACAGATCATTATGCTTTAGCCAGTACTTGCAAAAGGTGCCCTTAATAACTGCTATGTCAGCTTGGGGAAGACAGTGATTATTTGAATACACACGGCAAGGGAAATATTAAGTAAGAGGAAAACCTAAGTAATTTGCTCAAGAAAAAAATCTAAACTGACCTGACCATTCATTAGGTAACTTCGCTAATCGAAGATAATGAACGTGTTAAAACAATATAAAAACCGCTCAGACGGTACAGGTCTTTATTGGACGCGTACGAAACTAGTAATGGTACAAAGAAAATAATATTAAGAGAAATCAAGGTCTGAAATATTCATCGTGGGAAACAGAATTGACTCGACGAATTGCAAGTAATCTTACTTTTCTAACTTTTGGTTTGCCTCGAATTTCTACAGTAGTCGGATCAGTTATATATTTATTGAAAAAACTTATGCCAATTTTAACGAACACATAAATAAAGCTAAAAAAAAAAGATAGGAATATTGTTAACAATGAAGAAACGAAAGCGACAGAAGGCGTGTGAACGGAAAGTGATTAGAAAAAAAAAAGGCGAAATATGTGACAGCTCACAAGTCATTTGCATCACCTTCATTCTTCTATTTCTTCTTCTTCTTCTTCTTCTTCTTCTTCTTCTCCTTCTTCCCAAGACGAACGAGCAAGCAGAAGACGAGCGAAGTCGTCACCAGAAGGTATAACCGCAAAACATATATATATATATATATTTATATATATTCCAGCTCGGCGTCGTATGCATCGGTTTATATAATGTATACGAACATATATGCATATATATACAGTTCGTTCCTGTTCTTATAGGGAAGATATATATATATATATATATATATATATATATATGTATATACATATTATACATAAATATATATGTATACTCTCACCAAAAGAATAGCACAGTTCTTTTCCACTTTCAGTGATGCTTTCTCTAATTTGATATCG
>NC_089747.1:4122500-4140000 GCF_040412425.1 Macrobrachium rosenbergii | reverse complement strand
TTAATTTACTAACATTCTGTTAATATATTCTTCGTCTTCTATTTCTTCAGATTAATCCTTAGTTGAAATCGCTGTTTTGAATGAGCTCTTTTCCAGGTGTTTCGGGTTCAAATCTGCAGCCTCCTTTCGTCTGTTCCTTTGTCTCTCGTGTCTTCTCGAATTCAGTTAGTTATCCTCAGAGGCCTTCCTATCCTTGGATGTTATAGATGGTCACCCCTGACAGCACACACTAATTATACACACACAGATATATATATATGTATATATATATAGTTCTATATATATATATATGGGGATTATATATATATATACATATACATATACATATATATTGGTATTGTCTGTGACAAAGCTAAGTAGAACGCCAAATCAAACCTGAATAATACATCATTACATTTATGGGAAAACAGTTAAATTCCATTATATACATTATTTTCTGTTTCCCGCATTATATTGATACATTCTGTATAATATTTTTATTATTTACAAATTCATTTAGGCCCTCAATAAATATTTTTAATACTTGTTCAGACACTTGCATTAATACTCTAGAGAAGTCCTGATATAATATTTTTATTATTTTAGAATTCATTTAGCAAGGAAATTTTTTAATACTTCTTCAGAAACTTGTATTAAGACTCTTGATGAGATAAGTCCTGACTATTTTTAACACTACCCCCCCTCCAGATTTCTGGCTACGCCCCTCATTGACGCCCATGACTATTTTTGTGTCAGAATTTTTTCGGTGCTATTTATTTTTCCCTTTCGACATTACTGCCTACGGGGCACTTTCACAATGCTTCCATCACTTTGATGAGATCACGTGCTTCTAGAGTCAACTAAATAGATGGTAGTGAGGTATGATGCCAAGTAAAAACTTGTTGGATGAAAATAGTGGTTTTCTTGCCAAGAATGATGTAAAAGTGGGAGGCTTTAGTTGGCATTTAGTTGTAGAATTGCCGGTTATCAGAATTTACGAAAATGTTGATATTCGTGGCAGAAATGATAAAAGTCAAAATTTTGGGTGGAGGACCCTTTCAGGCGAGCTGTTAAGTTTGAGATTTGCTGGACATAAGGAATATGAAAATCATAGTTTTAGGTAAAACTTGCCTAATAATAATAATAATAATAATAATAATAATAATAATAATAATAATAATAATAATAATAATATGAGGCTCAAAGAAAGATTCCTATCTATGACGCTAGGAATACGGCACAGGAATTGCCCTCAGCAGTTTGTAACTCATGGTTATGAGAACTATAACAGTTCTGACAGATTATCTAATAAACTAGTGATTTAAACTAGACACAATTGATGCGAATAATTTTGAAACGAATTATGATTATTAATGAGGGATAAAACATTTTGGTTGGTTAACTCACCAGAGAAAAATTATTGGGAAAACAGTGAAAACATAGGTATGAAATTCATGGGAAAGCTATTGGAAAAAACATGGAAAACAAGAGATATGGAAAGCCTAGAGAAAGTAATTCAACATGATTCCCTTTTGAGTGTTTTAAGAAATCACGTCTGAACAAATTGTTCATGTGCCTCTTGACGGAGCTTTAAACTTATTTATAGGTCTAAGAAATAATTTATAAATGCATCGGGAGGTAATTTCAGCAAGATTCCATTTTGTGTATTTTAAGCCATCACATTTCTGAACAGATTGTCCATACGCCTTTTGAAGGAGCTTTCAAATTATTTATAGGTCTAAGAAAAAAGTTAACATGACAAACCAACGATGAAAGCTACTGAATACGGACAGTCATCGCCATGAGACTCCAATATCCGTCTCTTGGCGTGTGCCCTTGGCTTGGTTTAAAAAGACCAAACGCTTTTTTTACGAATTGTCTGGTTTCGTCGAAATTCTATGGATTTCCCGCAAGACCGTTTGTGCGTGCAAGTGGTTGGGATTTTACCAGAAGTCTCGTAAGACTTGAAGTTCAAGCGTCAGTTTTTTTAATTTTTATTTCTTTTAAAGCCGTCCAGGATGTTAGGTTGGAGATATGAATAAAAATGTAGCATAAAATTGCGACTAGTTTTTGTCAGACATTTCGTCTGAATATTTTCGTACGTGTATCAGAATTGGTTTGATAAAATGTTTGAAATCACTCTCATATTCCTCCAGGCTTACGGTATGAAATAATGCAGGCTATAAGTACAGTATAGTGTGTTCTTATAACTACATGGACTGTAGCAAGATATTTTAGATCAGCTCTCTTGATTACATCGCTAATTAGACCTTCCGTTTCTGTTACACCGAAAATTATGCCTTTTCTCTCAAGTACAGCTAAATTTACACTAACACCACTGCGGAAATTAGACCTAGTCTTTCCAGCACAGCGAACTTACACCTACCCACCAATATAGTATCGTGCAAAATAGGCTTACTTTCTCTGATAAGAAAATTAGACCTTCTTCCGTAGACTCTCACTTTTCTTTCGTCCTTTAACCTTTCAGCGTCAGCGAAGGAATCCTTCGTCATTAGCTGAAGCACCGGTTGATCCATGGGGTAATTGGCACCCAATGAAATTGCTTAATGATTCCATCATAACGCCGACTGATCTCTTCGTCAGCGCGGTTGAGCAACAATTCCAATGGTACTTTCACATGTATTTTCGTGTAACTTGCTGATTTTTTACTTGACATAAAAGCTTTATTCATCTAACGTCAACTAGGACTAATTTTAGACGCAGGGGAAGATCGTTTTACCCATCTCAGACTAAGAAGAAAGGAGCGTAGTCGCAACCAGTTACGTAAAACGCCGATGCTGGAAAGACGTCATCGCTATAATTAGGTTCTGTTCCAATTTCCGAGCAAGTTCACGGCGGCAATGAAGCCTCCCCAGAGTTCACGTCAAAAAGTTCAAACGTAATTGGAGGTCAAAGAAATGCGAGGAAAATCGTCCTATGACTCAACAGTTCAAAGTAAATCAGGTACTAGGTAGACATCTTTTTATACAGCAGCCACTGGACACTCGACTGAAATGTGTTGCGTTATTCAACTGTTTTTGAAGCGAGTTCAGTAAACGAAAATCATTCCAGACTTGCGTTGAAGCTTTCGAAATACAAGTCATTGTTCTGAGAAATGGGAGAAAGGCGTTTCTTGAAAGTAATGTTAAATTACTAAACATGGCGGAAGCTCCTTGGGACGCCATGTTTAGTACTAGCCCCTCGGGTGTCAGAGTCTTATATACACCCATTTCTATATTGTGTGGTCGACAAATTATACTAATAAACAATATCTTCGTGCTGCCGTCTACTTTACATTTACCATACTGTGCTTAGTACTAGCACCTCAGAGTAGGTGGCGCGTAGATAACAAACCAAAGTAGCTCCAACAACGGATTCCACCGTCCTGACTCTTTAAAGATCCTTTGTTTTCAGTAACCCTCATATTCTAGCAGCTGTCATTAACCATCAGGTTTCTCCACTTAGAAATTGCTTTCAAAATCTATACAGTTAGTGGTTTTAGAATAATTGTTATCAAGAGTTTCTCTTTCTGACGTGAGTTATTTATGGTTAAAAGTATCTTTTTTGTATTTTTGCCGTTCATGACCCTTGATATTTGAGGCTAAGCTTATCGGATATCGGATGATTGTAGTACGAATAAAGAGATGAACCACAGATTAGACATATATATATATATATATATATATATATATATATATATATATATATATATATATATATATATTTTTATTTATTTATTTGTGTGTGAGTGTCTGCACTGAGCATAATGTGCTTGCCTTGACTTTATTAAAGAAAAGAACTAGGTAAGAGGTTTGCTTACATTTCCTTCTCACAACGTACCAAAGCTTTTATATTAGTACTACTATATTGCAGAAAATGTTCATCATTAGAAAAAACTTCAGATCTCTCTCTCTCTCTCTCTCTCTCTCTCTCTCTCTGCAGTACCTGCCATGCTTTGTACAAGCAGAGAACAAGTTTTTACAGGTCAGAGAGCCACTTTCCTCCCAATTATCGGGAAATCCATTCTCTAGAAACTTGCAACTGCAAACTAGAGCCATCCAGATATTCGGCATAAGAACTGGTTTAACATTCTCCTTAAATTGGTGAAAAATATGGGCACGTGCACGTTAGGGTCATTGGAGAGAGAGAGAGAGAGAGAGAGAGAGAGAGAGAGAGAGAGAGAGAGAGAGAGAGAGAGATTGCCTTTATAATTGTATGACAATTAAAATTATTAGGATAGAGAGACAATTTATATAGTTTCATGGGAGAGTTTTATATATATATATATATATATATATATATATATATATATATATATATATATATATATATATATAGAGAGAGAGAGAGAGAGAGAGAGAGAGAGAGAGAGAGAGAGAGAGAGAGGAAAATGACGAACTCTCTCTACCTTGAAATTATGACAAGGGCTCAATAATTGTGTCTTACCGGAAAGTATTCTCGCTGTCGTAATTTCATTCCCTTGCCATTTTTTAACCTTTTTTCAACGGGATGTTGACCACAAGTTATGGCGGACCTCAATACTTTTATTTGTGTGTGTTTGTCTGTGTGTGTGCGTGCTTGCGTGTGTTTGCGAGTAGCCTAATCTCGATTGGATTTGCGTTATCTCAGTTATAATTTTATTGGTGTCAAAAACGACCATTTGCATTGCTGAGTTGAAAAGGCCATATGCAAAAATATTTTATTTTTATAAGGATACAAAGGCTCCAGTTCACCTCGCAGTTTGCTGAAGGCACTAAAAAACAAATTGATGTATAAATATCATCATTTTGAGCGATAAATTCCTATTTCAAACCCACAAAAGTGGCCATTAACTTGAAGTTCAAGCTTCGAAAGAATATGGTGTTATTGGAAAGAAGTAACAGAAGGTCATAGGAAATACAGAAAGAGGAGGTTAAGAGATAAATTATTAGAAAAGAAAAAAAAATTAACAAACGAATAAATAGGCAGATAAAAATGTATGTAAAGTACAACATGAAAATTCGATATTGGTGCATTGCAGTGTTTTTTTTTTTTTTTTTAGTAAAATATATCAAAGATTCGAGATGAGCGTATTGCTTTATTTATCATACCACACTGAATGAACTCCAAATTACCTGATGGTGAGGCCGTTATCAACTTACTGACCCTGGCGCGTCAATTCCTGATCTGAAAGAAATTCCTCATCGGCGAGACCCAGCCTCAGGATTCCTGTCATCCCCGGAAATCGGTCACGCCGTTCTCGAGTCACTTCGTTGAGAGAGATGACTGAGAGATAATTGAGCGATAATTGTTTGTTGTTTTGGTTGGCGAGAGGCTGAGGGATTGTGGGGGTGGGGAGGGGACTGGATTTGGGAGGGGGGCGGGGTGGTAGGGGGCGACTACAAGACCTTCAGGAGGTCACTAAAACTTACGGGCGTGGCGAGGGCGTGGTCGGTTCCCCTTGGCTCCTTCTGGAAATCACGTGAGTCACGGCGATGTCTTCGGAGGCTCCAGGGAGCTCCTCGCTCTACTCGTCTCGGCTCCGTCCTGGAGCCCATTTGCACGTATCCAGAGGGGATTATTATTATTTTTTTTTTTTTTTTTTTTTTGAAAAAAGGAAATTCCATGAATTTTTACGCCGCCTGACCAGAAGGGCTTCCTGCTGCTTTTCCTGCCTGGTGGCCTAGTCAAGATTTCCGCCTTCTCTCTCTCTCTCTCTCTCTCTCTCTCTCTCTCTTTCCTACTACTATTACTGTATACCTACTAACAAGTAGGGTGCTATTGTTGCTGTATACCTGTCACGCAATAACAACTTGAGGGACGTAAGTTGTTGTATGCCAGTGTATAACCTCTCTCTCTCTCTCTCTCTAACTCTCTCTCTCTCTCTCTCTCTCTCTCTCTCTCTCTCTCCTGTCCCCTGTGTTTGTCTGTCATAACTTTGGGGACGTAAGTTGTTATAAGCCAGTGTATAACCTCTCTCTCTCTCTCTCTCTCTCTCTCTCTCTCTCTCTGTCTGTCTCTATATTTATCTGTTTAATACCAATTTGGGGACGTAAGTTGTTATAAGCCAGTGTATAACTTTCTCTCTCTCTCTCTCTCTCTCTCTCTCTCTCTCTCTCTCTCTATCTTCTCTGTCTCTCTCTCTCTGTACTAATACGCATGGGTACACTGTACTATCAGTTCATATATGCCAGCACATAACTCTCTCTCTCTCTCTCTCTCTCTCTCTCTCTCTCTCCTCTCTCTCTCTCTCCAGCTGCATTTCCCTATAAGACAATCGCAAGTATAGGCACATAACTTATCAAGTGGCAGTGTAGGACACCATAGTCGCCATTACTCACCATTACTCACCCATCGCCATCAACATCCGGTTGAAAAGAAAAGAAATGCGTCATTAAAGAATCGTTCGAAAGAGAATAACTTCCGGCAAACCACAATTATTGAGTCCTTGTCACACCTTTATGGTATATAGATTTCGTCCGAATTTCTGGAAATCATCTGTCGTAAGAGGGAAGTGAGAATCCAGCGAGATTGTTCGTCTTAAATATTTTTGAAAATATTCGCCGTTACGAAGAAAAACGGAATATTTAGGAAAAAACGTGATAGTGATTTAGTCTTAGGTTGATAATAATGATAAAATCGTTCGCAGTAATAATGCAGGATTGCACAATTAAAAATCTTTAGAAATATTACAAGATATATTGGAAAATTTTCATCAACTCGAGGTATGGTTGAATAATAATAAAATAATTAATATAATAATATTGCAAGGTTGCAGAACAAGAAATACCTCAAAATGCAGAGTACTGTAGATAATAATGATAAACTCGAAATTTGTTGTATAGGAAAAGTATTGAACAAAAAAAAGCTGCACGTTTTTATGGCAACACTGACGGCATTGCAGTACAGTGACAGGATATTGATCACAGCGTTAACTTAAACAACATTAGGTTAATTTTACTAACAACTCGTTAACTTGGACCAAATTCAACAGTGACCATGTCATCATAAGTCATTATCTATTTATGGTTTTGAGGATGCCAACTGAGAGGCACTTTCTGAAGTGGCTCATTCTATCCCGTCTCCACCCCAGTCTAGTTCCTCGACGGACAAGTCGGTATAGTTGTCGGCTAGCACTCGCTAGGTCCGAGTTCGAGTCTCCGGCCGTCTAATGAAGACTTAGAGGAATTTATTTCTGGTGACAGAAATTCATTTCTCGCTATAATGTGGTTCGGATTCCACAATAAGCTTTAGGTCCCGTTGCTTGGTAACCAATTGGTTCTTAGCCACGTAAAATAAGTCTAATTCTTCGGGCCAGCCCTAGGAGAGCTGTTAATCAGCTCAGTGGTCTGGTAAAACTAAGGTTTTTTTTTTTCCACCCCAGTCTCTGGTAATCCTATAAAGCAGGGATTCCCAACTTTTTTGATCTTCTGTACCCCTTTGGAATTTTTATAGATTCCTGTGCACCCCTAAAAATTGAGGATGAAGAAGAAAAACAATGAAATTAATATATGTGGTATAATTTTATTATGAAATCTTCTCAGGCCGGTATGGGTACAGATTACAGTCAAGTCAAGTTCCATAGTAGTGCAAAACAAATGGCATTCACCCTACTCTTGAGATAACTTAAGTAAAAGCTTTGCTTACTAAAATGAACAAATTAATAAAAAAAAAAGAAACGACATTGTGCAATCTTCATGCAGATTACAACATGTATTGCTCAGATCCAGTGTACCCCCTGAAGAGTACATGTACCCCAGGTTGGGAACCCTGCTCTAAAGGTTAGTTTTTTCATCAGAGGGGTAACATTTACCATCGGATGGTCTGCCCACCGTGTTAATGGGACCTGATATATTTATGAAAAATTTAAGGTTTTGCTGCAATTTTTGCCACTGCATCTTTAGGGCTAATTCTTAAAGGTCTTTTCATTCTGCATATTTTGGAGTGTGGGTTTTCATCGTATGGTGTAATAAATAATAATAATAATAATAATAATAATAATAATAATAGTGTCTTTATTATCACAGGGCGTTTAATTCTCTATATTTATGCAAAAAATGCATGTACGCACAAATATGTATGTATATACATACATATATATGTATATATAAATATATATATATATATATATATATATATATATATATATATATATATATATATATATATATATATATATATATATATAATATATATTGCAAAATCAAATACCAAACCCTACAAAATGTAAGAAAAGAATTTAAAAGAGAGAATAAAGCACAGCAAGACATACATATTCAGTGAACGGAGGATCGCGGTCACCTTGAAGTTATCAGAAACGAGGAAACCAGAAAAAAAAATGGGAGGATTAAACGGCGAAAAATATGATCACGGGAATTAACAAACCGTGAAACATCCATAAGAACAGATGAGAGAGAGAGAGAGAGAGAGAGAGAGAGAGAGAGAGAGAGAGAGAGAGAGAGAGAGAGAGAGAGAGAGAGAGAGAGAGAGGATATAATGTCATGACGTCTGATTTGTGGGCTGATCAGTGCTGCCCATTCGTATGATTACCCAGGTAAATCGTTTTCCAGGTTGGTATCTGATCTCGTACGTCGTCTATGTCTCGTAATTACAATGCAAAGGCTGTCTCCTCCAGTCCTTCAGTTTCTTATGGTGCTCGCAATCGCCGTGTTTCTGTCTTTGAAGAGCGAGTCTTTATTCGCCGGACCCAGTCATCTGGGCCACTTACGAAATCTGAGATCTGACGAAGACATACAGTGTCGAGGATCAAGGAAATAAAGACGGAATGTTTCCGCGTGTGTATAATAGAGATAATTTGCATTCATATGCTTGCGTGCTTGCGTATAAATTTGGCAGGTGTCATGGGTAGAAGACAGTCTTATGGTGCTGGGAATATAAGGCAAGCAAGGGAATTCTATATTAATATAATATATATAAAGAAATGAATATAGAGATTGATTGGACAGATTACTATATACATTGATAAATAACAAAATCAAATGAGTAACAAATACAAACTTACACTTACCATACATAATAAAGATGAGTTATGGATATTGTAGATATATAATTTTTTACTGATTACTATTTGTTTCTGTCATTCTCGAGTAACACTAGCAAATACTTATTCAGTTTTTAAATGTCCATTCTCAAAAAATAGCTGCTCAGTATGCATATCAACGATGCAATAGTAATTTTGTTCTGCAAATTGGCATTCCTCGCAGACTGTTTCCTTCTAGGCCTACAAAAGGAAGCTTATCCACTCCCCTTATTGCAGATTAATATGTGAAATATTTAGAAGATATTATATAGGTATATTTTCATTTTTTCTTTTTGGCAAATCGACGTGCAGGTTGCCAATTTCCACTTCTCTAAGTTGTAGAACCTTTTGCCGATCCGGTTTTTAAAGTTGTTCTTTGATGTTCGAATAATGAGGATGTTCTGAGAATATTTTTCCACCGTGAATAGAGAGATCAACTTCTAAAACTGGATCGTAAAGGAACTGATTCCTTCAAAGATTTGTTCTCATGAATATATCTCGACTATTTGGTAGATAAATCCTCACGTATTCTGACTAGGATTGATAACTTTGGATCCCATAATATATAAAAAAAATCTGTTCCTAAGGACCCGTCCTCCAGTCTACATAATGATGAAAATTACAGTGATCGACGGTATCCTCCCGAGCGACAGAATATTCTAAAATTATATATATATAAAAAAAATACACCACCCGAAGATTTAGGCAATCAAGGCAGCCAGCAAGGACGATTTCAATAAGAGGAAAATTACGTATTTATTTCAGGACAGTAAATAGACTGTTGTCGTTAGATATTTCAGTGGTTTGTCATATATCTAAATAGTATCGTTCCTAAGCTCGGAGATACAAGGCTTCAATACACTCTACTTCGGGGTCAAAATGATATAGAAAACGGGGTGAAAAAATCCGCATAGAAAACGAGATGTCGGATTTCACCCAACATTGCTTTCGTTCTCCAGCGAACCTCTTCGGAAATTTATTCTTAACCCGAATTTCTTTTGAACTTGTTTTCTCACCTTTGATTTATTCTTCACCTTCGTTTACTTCAAGGTGAGCTGCGTAGACTATGAATAGCAATTCCCTCTTATACGCTATTCAAAATAACCGCGTCACGTTTTACGCTAAGCAAACAGTGGCTCGAATGTCAGCCTTAATTGTTTATTAGCTCCTTATCTTTTAGACTTGACCCTAATGATTATGGAGGTGTGAAGATTGATTGTGCGGTTATTTTGACAAATTGCAAATTGTGATGATTGTGGATTGCGAGCGAAAAACCCCACATGCTTCAGACTCGGGTGTTAAATTTGGCGTCAAGCGGTTGCATTGTTCCTTTGGCAGCCTTGTAAGTAGGGAATGAATAAACTCTCCATAATAATAATAATAATAATAATAATAATAATAATAATAATAATAATAATAATAATAATAATAATAATAATAATAATAATGCAAGTTCATGGCTCATGTCTCAGTGCACAAGAACATGAGCTTATTCTGATTAATAATAATAATAATAATTATAATAATAATAATAATGCAAGTTCATGGCTCATGACTCAGTGCACAAGAACATGAGCTTATTCTGATTAATAATAATAATAATAATTATAACAATAATGGTTTCCCAGGTGACTATAATAACTTCGACCATTCTTTTCCTTGTATTCGGTACTTCACGCTTACTGCTCCCAAATGCTCTCGCAATATCCAGCGGCGGTCCCATTTAGCCGTAGCACTGCCGAATATAGTCGTTTCCGACGGTGATGAATGACCGCTTTCTCGGTCGGCGGTCGCGTAATGGACTTCAATTCTTCAGTCCGTAATTCGCTGGGGCTCCAATTTTGCATTCCGTAATTCGCTGATGGTGCGTTGCTCTGGACCGACGAATTACGGGGAAAAATTTTGCGCAGTCTCTTCGCTTTCTTCGTCTTTCTGTCATTGTGTTTTTCTTTTTTTTTTTTTAATTTTTATTCTCGTATTATTTTTCCTTAAGTTTTGGGGCTCCTCAATTTTCTTCCTGTAGGTTATGTGACGCACCCAACGCCAACACCCTAGAACACTATTGCCTGGAATGTCCACTTGTTACCAATTTATTGCCACAAATATTCACAGTAGTTGATGTATGTAAGCAATTGTTTTCAGACTATAATTTGCTTGATGAAATTCTCACGCGCCATCCTCACTTTGGTGGTCACTGAACAAGTATTTCCTTTCATCAAATAGACTGTGTGTGATATGAACTAGAGCTAGGCCATTGTTGTACTCCATATGAATTCTATTGTATACGTTAATTTCCATATAGATGTAATTACTAATATTGTCACCATGTACTTAAATGTCTGACGCCAATGTGCGCAATAAATTGATTAAAACAAAAATCCTTAAGTTTTTCGTCAAGAGAACACGGATTAATATCTGTATATGAGACGCCGAAGTCAGTGATGATTGTATTTTGCAAATACTTCCTCCCTCCGACCTGACGATTCAGTTAAGAATTAGTTTGAAGTCTCTTTATTTTCTGTTTTCTGTTCCGTTTAGCCACTGTATCCTTCGTTTTCTTTGTCTGTCCATTTCTCGCCACTTTATTCTTCTTTATTTTCGATTTTCTCTATTTTGTCCTTCGTTTTCTATCTGTGCCTGTTCTCTTTGTTCTATTTCGTTTTCTATTTCCTTCCTTTTCCCTTATTTTATTCTTAGTTTTTTATTTCTTTTCTTTTTGCTATTTGAACCTTAATTCTCATACGTAGGACGCAGTTTAGAAAATAATAGAAGACTATTGAAATCAATAATAACTATTTCCAAGCTCATTTTTGTAGCCTTTTGACGACGGTATCAAAACTATTTAGTAAAGAAATTACGTCTGTGTTGGTTGGTTAGAGTCATGGGGTCCTCATCAGATGTCCTACTCCCTTTTACACCAAGGGCAAGGTTCTGTCGTGGCATAAGGCAGGGTTAATCTAAACCGGCCAAGGATAATATTTAGAGTGAATTTTTTAGTGAAAAATTTTCTCTGTGATTTTTGAAGTGAATAATGTTACCCACACCTCAGAAATATACTATATGTATATATATATATATATATATACATATATATATATACACACATACTTACATACATACATATATATACACATATATATATGGTAGGAGAGCTCTTGAATTCTTTAATGTAGCAAGTGGTGTTAACTGTACACAGTAAAAAAATAATAATAAATAAACAAATACACTAAATACTCCGTCATTTTCTCCACCTATCCAGAGAGAGAGAGAGAGAGAGAGAGAGAGAGAGAGAGAGAGAGAGAGAGAGAGACGGTAGGCTAATCGGAGATTGCTAGTTGATGACGTAACGCGGCTATCTGCTATCTAGACAGGCCATTTTCTAATGGCTTGGCCTAGGTTAGGGACGGGAATCCACGCGCAAAGCTAATTTAGACTCGTAGTTGCTCTGGAATTCTTTAATTGCTGTTTTTCATATTTTTTATTTTAGTTTATTTATTTATTTATTTTTTTTTTGTGGAGTCGGTTTCGGTGCAATAGCCTGAAGAGCATTGGGTGCTTCCTAATTTCCGCTGTGAGACATTCACAGCGCGCTCGGGAAAGAAAGATTGTACTGTACATATTTTATAGGGATTTCTTGAGTCAAAAAAAAGGCTTTGCTTTGATAGAGAGAGAGAGAGAGAGAGAGAGAGAGAGAGAGAGAGAGAGAGAGAGAGAATACTTCATAACCTCCCTAAAGGAATTTTTCTTTAATCACTTTTAACATTGTATAATTAACGCAATAGCTCAAGTTGTTCAAAACAATTTTTTTTTGTTAAACACAAATAAACACACACGCATACGCTTGAATAATAACATATGCTTGCCTCAAGACAAGGGCGCTTACAAAGCACGCCGTGATATGATCTCGAAAATACTTTCCAAATTTTAGACCAAAATGAGGACCCACTGGAGTGCCCTGAGATTTCAGGTTCTCCCAAAAGAGCCTCACGGAAATGATGAACCCTTGAAATTGGATCAAGGTCACGCCTGAAATGGAACAGAGCAGCCTCAGTTCTCCGAGAGAGAGAGAGAGAGAGAGAGAGAGAGAGAGAGAGAGAGAGAGAGAGAGAGAGCAAATGCTACCACTTCGAGCCATAAAGAAACTTTCAGTGCAGAAAAATGCCCATTTGAACAAAATCTGGAGCCACGAATTTTATTTTTTTTTGACGGCAGATAAATAAATGGCCATATTAACAAAAGTTCTAGATAAGCCTATCTTAACGTCAGGTGTATTTACCCTTAATTTTCTTGTTATGCTTCTTCTTGGGAGAGAGAGAGAGAGAGAGAGAGAGAGAGAGAGAGAGAGAGAGAGAGAGAGAGAGAGAGAGAGAGAGAGAGAGAGAGAGAGAGCAGATGCTGAGATTTCGAGCTACAAAAAATTGTTTTGATTGCAGAAAAACACTTGGCCGTTTTAACAAAAGATCTATTCACCATGAATTTTCCAGAGCACTTTCAATAAGAAAGAATGTGCGAATTTTAACTCAAAAGTCTTCCCACTAATGAAGGCCAAAAGCATGACACGGTAACAAAAAACCCTAATGAATCCGAAGATCTTAACCAGTATGTAATGGTAAATGTTACGACCTTACCTGGCCGTAACAAAAGGAGTGTTTTGTAAGGAAATATTAAAAAAGGTAATGAATTTTTTTTCAAATGTACTCTGCTTAATATTATGGTAATTACTTTTTAATTTATTGAATGGTCTTTCCCTTTAAATTAGCAGTGAAGCAAAATCGGTATAAGAAACTATTATCTGAATATTATTAGGGATAATCATCGTAAAATTTCATGTACACGTTTCGGCAACTTATTGCACACACATCGCAAACACGTTGAACACAAGTCAGTTATAGCAGCGGAGAACAGTAATAATACTTGAAATGAGAGTTTATTACTTATTCATATTTCGGGAATAACCTTGATAGAATTTCATGTACACGCGTCGCCAACTTATTGC
The DNA here is from genome assembly GCF_040412425.1 of Macrobrachium rosenbergii. Lineage (NCBI taxonomy): Eukaryota > Metazoa > Arthropoda > Malacostraca > Decapoda > Palaemonidae > Macrobrachium > Macrobrachium rosenbergii. The sequence continues at coordinate 4,126,006 of NC_089747.1, read as the reverse complement.
ACACACATCACAGCCATGTTGAATACAAGTTATAGTTATTTACAGGTAGTCCTGATCAGTGCTTCATATGGTTATCCCAGCATTTGCCAAGATTAGTTCTCCATTTTAGTTTTCTGTAAAAGAAAACCATTGCACCGGCGTTGTCTGTCCGTCCGCACTTTTTCTGTCCGCCCTCAAATCTTAAAAACTACTGAGGCTTGAGGGCTGCAAATTGATATATTGATCATCCACCCTCCAATCATCAAACATACCAAGGGGTCCTTTAGCTTCAGTAGGTTTTTTTTTATTTTATTGAAGGTTAAAATTAGCCATAATCGTGCTTCTGATAACAATATAGGACAGGCCACCACCGGGCCGTGGTTAAAATTTCGTGGCCGCGGCTCATACAGCATTATACCGAGACCATCGAAAGATAAATCTATTTTCGGTGGCCTTGATTATACGCTGTAGCGGCTGTACAGAAAATTTGATTGCTCCGAAGAAATTTCGGCACATTTTTTACTTGTTAATTATTGCACCTGCCTGCATTCGTTGCATTGGAAATGTTATAAATTGGGAGATTCAGGTCTACAGTCTGATTTAGGAATTCACACTTTCTCATACTGTTGAAAGTTACTCTGAAGACTTTATTGTGTGGGAATGGTACTGAATACGAGATCAGTACTGCCGTATTCTAATAATACTTTATTCTGTGTTCCCTGATTTTATACAATTTCTTGAAAAGTCTAGCCAGTTCAGTTTTATCATCTGTAGTCTAGGAATGAATTTGCCTGAACAATATCACCAAAATCTATTAGTAAGGTTTCAGGTTCAATAATGGTAATTCTGATTATTTTTTTAAGATTCACAGGCAAGTGGGACGGGTGAACTAGGTATCTTTATATAGCCCAGGACCGAAAAAAAAGCACCAAAAAGAAGTTCGAAAGCAAAAGGGTGGAGAAAATGAACCATTTGTAAATAAAAATTCTGAAAACACGGAAAAAAATACAAAAATTGCCACAGGAAATAAATCAGTATCATAGATCAACATTATAGAAGTACGGTCCCGCACACCCGAGTGTTTTTATTTTAATATTTTAGGAAAATCAGTTCCGCTGGACTCGTAAAACGCTTCTACCTCAAGGTAAAACGAAAAAGAGAAAATTTTAGGAGGAAAATGTAAAAGAAACTCCTAAAAGATTCGGGAGAAAATAAATAAATAAACCAGAAATATTTGAGAACGATGATACGAAGGTCGACAGAAAACTGGCACGTGAAAACCATCCATACGGTCTCTCTCTCTCTCTGCCGATCTGACGCCCCGACGTTATTTCACAGCATAATCGCCGCCCCGATTAAAATCGTGACGGGTATGATATTGGTGCTTGCATGCACGGATCTGAGTCGCTATTTTGCATTTCAGTACGAGTAAAGTTCACGTATAGCACGAAAGACCTCCCCGTCTTTCTCAGTCTTTTATTTTTGGGGTCGTGACTTCACTCTCCCAAGGCGAACATGACCCATAGTCATGTGACTGGAGGTAACGCAGCAACCTCAGACGTAAACATTATTACACCACGGCGAGAAGTGGTCACGGATCGGCAGCTAATGGATGGACCTCTCTCTCTCTCTCTCTCTCTCTGTGAGTAATGGGGAGCGGTGAGTTCATCCGTTTGAAAGGGTCGTTTAATCGGGGGAAGGAGGGGATGAACGGGGTGGGGGATGAGTGAGTGATGAGTAAGCTTAAGGAATGACTATAACCTGGTCGTCAGAGGAAGGACGTTTGGTAGATCCTGACGGGTAGGTGATTTTCTTTGACGACACAAGCACAAACGCAAACACACACACATACATAAAACATATATTATATGTATGTGTATATATATATATATATATATATATATATGTATATATGTGTATATATACAATATATGTGTGTGTATTATATACATATACATACATATATATGTATATATATTTGTGTGTATACAGTATATATATACATATATATATGTATACAATATATATATATATATATATATATATATATATATATATATATATATATATATATATATATATATATATATGTATGTATGTATATGCATACATACATATTGTACACACACACACAAAACGGCCATTCTATGAACTCATCTTTGCAATTTTCCGATATTTCTTGACTACGATTTTCACAGAAACCCTTGGAATTCCAAATGGGAAATAAAATCATAATACTTTCAAATCAAAATCCTCTCGTGTAGATCTTTGCAATTATCGTAAATATTGTTTAAACCAATTCATCATTTAGCCACGAAATGAGTTAGACGATTCCCTTTAGGAGGATATTGCTGTCATTACTTTAGGTTCTTTGCGGCGTCCCTTCGGCCCCTAGCTGCAACCCCGTTCATTCCTTTGACTGTACCTCCGTTCGTATTCTCTTTCTTCCATCTGACTTTCCACCCATTTCTAACAATTGTTTCATAGCACAACTACGAGGTTTTCCTCCTGTTACATTTTTAAAACCTTCTGGTTCTATTTCTCCTTCGGCTCTGAATGACTTCAAAGGTCCCAGTGCTTGGCTTTTGGCCTAAATTTTATATTCAATTTTATTTCAGTTGTTAGTCCCAACATCATTTTCAAGATTCAAGCTCTCTGATGAAAAGGTGTCGTACTTTTCTTCAACACCTGTCGTCAACATTTCCCAGCCGCAGGCATCATACAGTTGCTGACGTCATAAGGATGACGTCATAATTCTCTAATCCCTCGCCACCATTCCGGCAGTTGCTTTCACAAGCACTGAATCGGGATGAATCTGATTTTAACAGGAAATTATTTCGGTTTTTATGGTGTCCGAGAGCTGGGTTCTTTGCAGATGAAGACTATCCGAATACTGATTATTTCAGTAATTTCTTCTTCTTCTTCTTCTTCTTCTTCTTCTGCCGGACGGAATGGATCATCTTATCCTATTACAATACTGTGATTAGGATTTTTTTTTTTTGGTTAAGAGTGCAAATGAGGTATCATCTTAATTACAGTAATGATTATTTACCACAGGTACCGCCCTCCTATAGTAAAGAATCCATGACAGTTATCGCAAAGTGATTGTTGCTTTTTGCGTATATATTTGTGTATATATTATATATGTGTATATATATATATATATATATATATATATATATATATATATACAATATATATATATATACATATTGTATATATATATATGCGTGTGTGTTTATTTATTTATTTATTTATTTATTTATTTATTTACATATTTCTTTATTTATTATGCAGGTGCATTCGAAAATACGAGTAAAGCCCGCCCCGCCCCCAAATGTCTGACTACACTAACCATAATGACGTTTTCCCACCTCGAACGGCGTGACGAAATGACTATCATGGAGACTGACAGACCAACAGACTGACTGACAGGTAGATAGACAGACAGACACACGAACAAACAGCCCAGCGGCTGCAGGAACAGCGCGCATCTCCTCCGAGAACTGGAGTGGCGGCGAACGCGG
>NC_089747.1:3972500-4115000 GCF_040412425.1 Macrobrachium rosenbergii | reverse complement strand
TATATATATATATATATATATATATATATATACAAATATATAATATATATATGTATGTATGTATATATGTATATATATATATATATATATATATATATTATTTATATATGTATATATATATAATATATATATATATATATATATATATATATATATATACATATATATATATATATATATATATATATATATATATATATATATATATACTGTACATATATACATATATATATTTATATATGTATACATGCATATATATTATGGACATATATATGTATATATATAAAATATATATATAAATGTAACATACATATATATGTATATATATATATATATATATATATATATATATATATATATATATATCATCACACCTTTATATATGTATATATGCATATATATTACGGACATATATATGTATATATATAAATATATATATATAAATGTAACATACATATATATATATATATATATATATATATATATATATATATATATATATATATATATATATATATATAAAACATCACACCTACCAGTTTATGTCATGAAAAATGTCTTGAATAATATGCAGTTATTGTTGAGCATGCAATGAAAAACTCACCTTCCAAGCTGCCTTGGTTGAAAGATTTGCACTGGCATAAGGCCAGTTTACTCCAAACCAAGTAAATAATTTGGGAGATGGAATATTGGGCTATGTAGAATAGAATGACCAGAATGAAAAATAAAACGCGTACAGAAAATGGTAAAATAATGTAAATTGACATGAATTTTTTTTTTGTAAAAAACAAAAGGTGAAAAGTGGTTTTAGTAAAAGAACATTAAAACTGGTAAATGCCTTAGACTTTATAGACACGACCCAAGTTTTTTTCTTTGTTTTTTGCCTTGAATTCAGCATAAATTACACCAAAAACCCGGCTATTACGCATCGCGTTATTGTAATAAAAACGCAATCTTCCCTCCCATAAACACAATATCGAAAAGGCAATTGCTGGGCGATTTCCTTTTATCTCTAACATTGAGCAAATAATGATAACGGAGGAGAGAAAGAAATTTGCAGTTTGCAAGCGCTATAAATCAGCCCACTCCCCCCGTTTCTCCGCGAGCCGTGACAAGCGAGCGATTTTCGACCGTGCGGTGTAAGGGAATAAGGTCGTAATTCATCCTGAGATTATTGGAAATGAACGCAGTGAACATTTTAAAAGAAAAAAAAAAAGAGATTTAATTTTGTTCATCTTTAGGTCTCTGAAAATGAATGCAGTGAACGTTTTAAAGGAAGAAAAAAAAAAGAGATTAATTTTTGTTACATTAAGTCGTGAAATAAATTAGGGATGACTTAAAGATGTAACATATTAAGCATTTATTGAAAATGGTCATACGGAAGAATTGGGGTAATGCAGAATATAGTGTCAGTCAAACGTGACAGTACGAGAGAGAGAGAGAGAGAGAGAGAGAGAGAGAGAGAGAGAGAGAGAGAGTCATCACCCCCACCTTACTGGAGTCAATGAGAGAGAGAGAGACAGAACGCACCAAAGTAAAGTCGACAAACTTTTCGTGTTGAAATTACTGAGAGAGAGAGAGAGAGAGAGAGAGAGAGAGAGAGAGAGAGAGAGAGAGAGAGAGAGAGAATCACCCTACAGAAAACGCCAAAAAAAAAAATTATCAGATCGATGTTATCAACATAAAAGCGAAACAAAAACCACATAAAATAAATAAAAAAAATTCTAATTACCCAATCAACCTTTCTTTCCAGTAAAAGCAAGAACAAGAACAAACGCCCAAGGAACAAACACACACACACACACACACACATGAAAAAATGTAGAACAAAGTCAAGGAACCTCCGGGTTGACGCGTATCCTGAAACGTTTTCGGAGCGTGTCCGGTTCAGGGCCTGTTTACCGTGTGACCAGAGAGTACAATACCACACCTGCAATTAAGAGCCGTATATATATATTAATGAATACTTTTTTTGCAACTTTCATGCAGACAGCTGCACATATATACACATATATACATGCAGCTATGATACGCAAATACATACGCAGTGTATGTGTATTAAGTGAGTTTATGCTGGCATATTGTTTATTTGTAAGAAAGGAAATAAGTAGATAATTTTTTTGCAACTCTCATGTAGATTTTTCGTCTTTATAACTCGTATATATACGCAGACATGATACGCAAATACATTCGCACTGTATGTATATTATGTAAGTTGATGCCGGTACATTGTACTTATATATGTAAAGAAAAATTGATAAATAATTTTTTGCAACTCATGTAGACAGCTGCAATAGCGTAGTTTTTTCGTCTTCATAACACAGCTATACACTGTAAATGCAGGCATGACACGCAGATACATGCGGACTGCATGCGTATTATGTGTGAGTTTTATCCTGGCGTATTGTTTATATGTAAAAAAAAGTCGATAAACACTTTTTTGCAACTCTCATGCAGACAGCTGCAATAGCGTAGTTTTTTCATAACATGTATATGAATGCATGCATGATACGCAAATATACGCGCATTGTATATTATGTAAGTTTTATGTAGGCTTATTGTTTGTATATAAAGAAAAAAAGATAGAGAGATAGGGGGGAAAAAGATAAACAAATAGATAGTTAGATAGATAGATAGATAGATACCTCTGTAGTCTTCCTACCCATTGATGTTGGCATAGTCTTATTCCTAGTGTTATTTACCTGCATTTGTCATTCCCCGTTTTCGAATTTCGTTTTTTATTTGTTTCTGTCACAAATTGTTCTTGTACTGTTCTTTGAAATATACTTTAAAACGTAAATTCAAAGTTGAAGTGTATTGTGATTAAAAATAATTGCGGTAAATCACTTCTGTGTATTTTAAAGTGTAATCAGATAGACGACTGATTACCTTTTATAGAAATATGTAACTTTCCGTCATCATACGCAAAATGTACATTATATATATATATATATATATATATATATATATATATATATTATATATTATATTATACATATATATATATATATACATCTTCTTCTTTTCTTTTAACGTATTTTTCCCATTTTTGTATGGGTAAGCACGATGCCTTCTTTTGAAGGACTTTTTGATTTGGCTTTTTGGTAGACCTGTGGTCTCGATCAGCTGCCCTGCCTAACATCTTTAGACCCCGGTAGCGTATGTTTCATGTATCATACCTGACCCAACGCCCTTTCTTCCCAGCAACGAGAGAGTTATTGCGAGGGTATGGCGAGAGTTCGAGACGTGTGAGATGTTTGTTAGTTTTAGAAGGTGTTGTAGTGGCTTTGTTTTTGTGTGCATTTAGTCTGTAACATCCATTTGCTTTTTAAGCAAACCTTTGATTACATATATATATATATATATATATATATATATATATATATATATATATATATATAGAGAGAGAGAGAGAGAGAGAGAGAGAGAGAGAGAGAGAGAGAGAGAGAGAGAGGTTTGGTCAGGGTGGGACACTCTTTTTGATTTGAACCATAGTAAAGCATCAATGCAAGCTGAATCTTGAATATACATGCACACATGCATGCATGCATACATACATACATACATACATGACAAAAATGCATACATGCATGCATAAATAACAAGAATGCATACATGCATGCATAAATAACAAGAATGCACCTCGCCGCGCCCATGCAAGCACATCTGTGCATCTGCCATTCTCATTTTCCTCCCGCTGACTGACGTAGCCTCGGGCACCGTTCTCCATTAACTTAACGCGACACGCTAATATCTCTTGCGGTCGCTTGCTTTCGTGCAATTGCATGTAACTCTGATACCACCTCCTTCTTGTTCTTTCTCTTCTTCTCATTAAGCGCTTGGAAACCTGCTTTTCGAGCTGGTACCGGGTGCTTATCTCACAATGTCCTCGTTTGATGCAGCCGAGCGGAGCAATTTGGAATACGATTCAGTGAAAGTCTATATACACTAGCTGTCGGCAGGAAAAGTATATTATTATTATTATTATTGTTGTTGTTGTTGTTGTTGTTGTACAAAATGCTTCAGCAGAACAGAGAAGAGAAAAAGGACAGAATGCAAACGATATTCTTGAAAGACAAAAAAATCGCAATGAACTCAGAAGCTGCCGTTTTGCGTTCCTCATTTTACATCGTGAGGTAAGATAAACTTCAGAAAGGAGATATAAAGGAAATCCACCCGCTGGGATTCAATTCCATTCTCTCCGCGCGGGGTGGAACATTCAACCCCACAAGATTTCGCGGGAACATCATTACGGCACGATTGGGACCCATCTAGAGTCACTTTTAACTGGCCTAAATCATTCTGAAAAGGTTTACGTCTGACAGGAGAGTTCTCGCATCATTCCAAACTGCTCCGTTCGGCTGCATGAAACGAGGACGTTGCGTGGTGCTGCGGTTATCGACTGAGATGCCTTTGGGTAATTCTTGAGATAAACACCAAGCTATACCTCGAAAGCGGGCATCCGAGTGCTCACTGAGAAGAAGAAGAAGAAGAAGAGGGCTTTTTGCTTTCAGAGCCCTTTGTCTGTCAGTCTCTCCTTGTGTTCTTCAAAAAAAAAAAAAAAAAACACACACACACGATATCTTCATCGCACTTCTCAGATTGTATGGATTTACGACGCTCCTTACGCCATTTTACTGCCCATTGTAGTTCCAGGGAAGTTATTCGTTCCAGGGACGTTATTCATTCCAGGGATGTTCAAGGGACGTTATTCATTCCAGGGACGCTCCAGGGAAATAAATGAACTTCCTCTGGAAGCGTCCTCTAACAATTTCCTTTCCATCTGCCAGAATGATTATTTTCCTCGAGTATTTTTGGAGTTGTTTTAAAATTAAAACTAATTTCTGCCTCACTTGAACGCGTTTTAGTAGATTTTAATCTGCTGGGAAAGGGCTTTAGGTTGCCTGTCCCATTATCTTCACTCCTTGAAAAGAGAAGAAGAAGAAGTACTAAAAAAAACAACAAAGGAAAACCTGACCCTAGGTAATGTTACAACAGCGAAAACAGAGGTTTGTAACATTCCTTCATTGCTTCTGCATAATTGGAGGCCATCTCGCTAATACCGTTCTCTGGTGCATCAGATTATATTCCTTAGAGCTTCAGTTACTATTCCCGAAGTGAGAAAATTGTCAGGAAATTGTCTTAAAGCATTAAGGAACCACGAAACGGACTGAAATGTGCAATACAACCTCGTAACAGGATTTCCTGTGCAACCTTGCAATGATGATTTTCAAGAGTTAAACTCTGCACGTTAAGGAGATGACTGCCATTTGGAAAAGTACTCTCGGAGTATGTTTAGTTTGGTTTGGTGGTTTCTTGGCGTTTTACCTGTTTTATATTATCTCTCTCTCTCTCTCTCTCTCTCTCTCTCTCTCTCTCTCTCTCTCTCTCTCTCTCTCTCTCTCTAGCATTTATCATCTAAATGAGACCTCATTATAACACCAAATATGTTTATATTATTTCACCTCTCTCTCTCTCTCTCTCTCTCTCTCTCTCTCTCTCTCTCTCTCTCTCTCTCTCTCTCTCTCTCTCTCTCTCAAACCCATTTAAAGGAGATCAATTATAACCAGCTTATGTTTATATTATTTCAACTCTCTCTCTCTCTCTCTCTCTCTCTCTCTCTCTCTCTCTCTCTCTCTCTCTCTCTCTCTCTCTCTCTCTCTCTCAAGCATTTATCCTCTGAAACCCAATAATAACGCAACTATAGATTTATGTTATATTTAATATCTCTCTCTCTCTCTCTCTCTCTCTCTCTCTCTCTCTCTCTCTCTCTCTCTCTCTCTCTCTCTCAAGCATTCATCACTCAAATGAGACCTAATTATAACATCAGTTATGTTTATATTATTTCACCTCTCTCTCTCTCTCTCTCTCTCTCTCTCTCTCTCTCTCTCTCTCTCTCTCTCTCTCTCTCTCTCTCTCCCCCAAACATTCATCATTCAAATGAGACCTAATTATAACATCAATTATGTTTATATTGTTTACCTCTTTCACTCTCTCTCTCTCTCTCTCTCTCTCTCTCTCTCTCTCTCTCTCTCTCTCTCTCTCTCTCTCTTCCCCAGCATTTATCATCTAAATGAGACCTATTTATAACACCAACTATGTTTATATTACTTCCTCTCTCTCTCTCTCTCTCTCTCTCTCTCTCTCTCTCTCTCTCTCTCTCTCTCTCTCTCTCTCTCTCTCTCTCTTTTTAGATGAGAGCCAGTTATAACTCCCATTAATTTCCATCCTTCTTTTCGTGTTTTCCAGCCCAAAGAAGAGTTTCCTTTTCGGGATGAAAGCAAAGTAATATAATTTAAGCTACGAATGTTTTAGGGCCCTTTGATGTGTCGCGTGCTTCTTCTATGTCTAATTAAGGAAATCTTCTTGAGCGCGCAAGCTCTCGCCGGTACGATAAGTTGCGTCATAATTATGATAATTACCCGTAATGACACATGCAGTTGCTTATTTCCTCATGTTTATGTACTCGTTAAATAGTTAAAGTCTAAGAAATTTTTGTTAATGACACCAAAGGGAAAAGTGTTTAGGCAGCAATAGCCTATTATTATTATTATTATTATTATTATTATTATTATTATTATTATTATTATTATTATTATTATTATTAATGGAGAAACAAATTCACAGTTATGTACGGGTACATATATTCTAAAATAAATCTCTGCAGATTTGTTTCTCTATTATTATTATTATTATTATTATTATTATTATTATTATTATTATTATTATTATTATTATTATTATTATTATTAGAATGAGAAACATTCATATAGACCAATTCCATGTAACTTGAAAAACAAGTGCCCTTAAAACAGAATTTGTTTTTTAACCTGTCCTGGACAAAATGCCGTTATCTATTATATTATCATTCTTTCTTTTTTTAACTTTAGCCTTTTCCTTTAGAAATGAAATTACCTACTTGTGATTTTTGTGGTAGGTAGGTGACAGTACTCTTTCTCTCTCTTTCTCTCTCTCTCTCTCTCTCTCTCTCTCCCCCTGCAAATGGTTTTGTTTTACCTTTAGTGCCTTACAAAGACCATTAAGATACACATAAGCATGTACAATACCTCTCTCTCTCTCTCTCTCTCTCTCTCTCTCTCTCTCTCTCTCTCTCTCTCTGTGTGTGTGAGTGTGTTGTTGCTTAATATTACCTCTCCCGCACAAACAGAAAATAACTTTCTTGGGACACACAACAGAATTAGGAAAACAGATATCTTCTCTACCCACTGAAATTCAAACATTTATTGTTCCTTATTTCACAAATGATTAAACACAGATACGCCTTGCCATTTGCAGTCGAGTATAGATAGATAGGTAGATAGATAGATAGACAGATAGACAGCTAGATAGATATATACATGTCCACATTTCTGTTAGTTTTAAGCATTTATATTTGGGATGAGATTGCCAGTCTAATTCCAGGTATGCATGTACGTGTGTACATATATTATATTTATAGTCATATATATATATATATATATATATATATATATATATATATATATATATATAGAAATGAACAGATAAACGTGTTTCACAGAAGTAAATTTCTGACTCATGCAGGACCGAACCTAGTCTTTGGGAGTGAGAGTCCAGGCATTAGCAATTAGGTACAAAAGGTCATATATATATATATATATATATATATATATATATATATATATATATATATATATATATATATATATCTTCTTCTTCTTCTTTTAACGTGCTTTTTTCCCATTTTTGTATGGGTAAGCACGATGCCTTCTTTTTGAAGGACTTTTTATTTGGATTTTGGGGTAGACATGTGGTCTCGATCGGCTGCCCTGCCTGACATCGCTTAGACCCGGTAGCGTATGTTACATGTATCATACCCAGACCCATTAGCCCTTTCTCCCCAGCAGCGAGATATATATATATATATATATATATATATATATATATATATATATATATATATATATATATATATATATATATATATATATATATATTATATATGTATAGATATGTAACTATTTCTTGTAGTATGATTACACATCAGTTAGAAAGTAGGTTTGTAAAAAAAAAAAGTCCATCTCTATATCCCAGTTATTGCTTGCTACCCAGTTCATAAGTGACCATTTTCTCCAAACGTATTCTGTAACTTTTGCTGACCAAGGCCTCTTGACAGATAGATACATTATTCCATACGAGGTGACCACGCCTAACCCTCAACCTCACGCCTCCATGCTCCAACTATCTCTTAATAAGTATTCTGTCCCTTCTTTGGGTGTTTAATTTTGACAAGAACGTTCTAAATAAACAAAGGTCACACTATGGTTGCAATGGGGACTTCCATTTTCCGAATGTTTACTGTATGGGTTTTTGAAGTACCTTTTATTATTTTTCCTTTCTGGTAGATTAAATGCACAGTCGTGTATGTGTACATATATTTAAAGATAAATCTGTATAGAGAACTTTCGGGAATCTGCTCGATTCCTCTCTTCAGTCTGATTGAACAGGGAATCGATGAGATTCCCGAAAGTTTTCTGTACAGATTTATCCTTAACTATATGCACCTATACATAACTGTGGATTTGTTTCTCCATTTCAAGACTCATGCTACTCTGAGTATTTTATTATTATTATTATTATTATTATTATTATTATTATTTGTGGCCTATCCAGTCCGGTTTCCAAAATATGGACTCTTCTCAGCTTAATCCCTCTCCGGGGCCGCTGTTTTTAATGATCCTTCTCCAGGTGTTCCTATCTTGTGTCTCTCCTGTCATCCATTCCTTTATCTCTCATGTCTCCTCGAATGCAATCTCTCAATCTTCTCTTACGTCTTACGTCTTTCCCTGCATCGTTTCGATTTTTATTTCTTCCAAAAGCTTAACGATTCTCCTTTTCCGCGAAAAGAGGCCAATAATTTTTCGCGAAAAAGCAAATTTTTGATAAATTAACTAATAGGTACAAGGAGGCAATGGAGTCGCGAGTACTTCTCCAACACGCCCACCTTGTCACCTATTAGGGCTGCAACGGTGATGTTTTGATAACGCCGGAGAACAAGCAAATACTTTAGGGACCTCGTGACCGAATTTCACCAGCGTTGCGTAGGCAGGCACCTCCTTTCCTCGGTGTTATCGAAAGACAAGACCCTGTTCTGGTGTTCTGTATGCGCTAGGCCTACGAATGAAGGGCTGCTGTACAGCAAAGCCTATAGGCCTGTATGGTCAGCTGTGTCTATATGGAACATTTTAAAAATATCAAACCCAACCTTACCCTTGACCTATATTACGAATGAAGGTCCCAGTAATAATAAATATCTATTTATTAAATGTGCCGTGTTACCAGAGTTTTTAGAATGCATGAGATACAAAGTGCCGTGTTACCCGAGTTATCTTTAGAATGTATCAGATGCAAAGTGCCGTTTTACCGGAATTATTTTTAGAATGCATGAGATACAAAGTGCCGTGTTACCTGCGGTGTTATTCTTTAGAATGCGCGAGATATAAAGTGCCGTGTTACCCGAGGTATTCCTAAGAATGCGTGAGATATAAAGTGCCATGTTACCCGAGGTATTCTCAAGAATGTGCGAGATATAAAATCTCAAATAACTAAATCTTTCGAGCTTTCCGACACACCCTGTAACCAGACGAGCGCAAACGCCCGATTGCATCGAACACCCGGTTGATAACATTAATCGCATTTAATCTCTTTCGGTGCCAACTTTTGCCTCCCTTGGCGTTTTAAAGAAGCAAATTACCCCATTTGTGGGCTTGCGATGTCTCCAAATTGGTCTTGGGGTCGTTTCCGATTGTTTCTCTTAACGAACAATCGCTATTTCTGACGATTGTTGTCATTAAGTGTTGCTGTAGTGGCTGATTTAGTGATCGAGAAGTCAATCAGTGGTTTTATAACTTCATGTTTTCTATTCGATCAATTTTTATTAATAGTCTTACGGAACTATAGGGAATGCTTCTTAAAATAACGCATCGTAACTTTATTGAAAGGTTTATATGCTTGAAGATTTCCAGGGGCTAAAGGTTATAAAGTTGTTACTTCCATGAATTTGTATTTAAATTATTATTGACACGGTAATATAAGAGAGCATCAAGATGGCGTGTGTACCAACGTAATTTATTCATTCATTTCTTTATTTATTTACTTATTTATTTAATTATTTATTTATGTTTCACATGTACGTCCTGCGAACTCTGTTCTTTATGTTACGGTGCAATTACCATCTTGCTCATTACTGTTACACAAGTTTCAACAAATAAATACACACACACACACACACACACATATATATATATATATATATATATATATATATATATATATATATATATATATATATATATATATACATATATACAGTATATATATATATTCATATCACCCTTTTAAAAAATTCCGAAAACAAAAACAAAAAATGTGTAACGATAACCTAACCAACGGCGTAGCCTAATCATTCTCAAAACCCCCCAGAATTAAAAAAAAAAAAAAACCTTCCCTCTGCTAATCCATTCTCCAAGAGGAACACCCTCACGTAATCGGGTCACAGTAATCGAGATGCCCCTAACAAGGGCAGTTATTTGTATGACCGCAGAGTAAGAAGGGAAGGGAAGGGCGTGTCGTGTTACTTGCGTCGGTCGCCTAAGTTCAGAGACGCAGATTCCAAGTTGAACGTTTCCAAATGCCTCTCGACATGCGTGCTTCTTCTTATTCATCTTTTATATCGGCTACTTTTTGGGGTATTATTATTATTATTATTATTATTATTATTATTATTATTATTATTATTATCGTGCTTACAGACACGCATACATACGCGCAGGTATTCATGTCTTGATGTATACATATTTTTATATATATGTATATGATGTATATATATATGTATATATATATATGTATATACAGTGTGTATATGCATATATATATATATATATATATATATATATATATATATATATATATATATATATATATATATATATAACTTGGGTGTGTAAATATACATGCGAGAGAATCGATCTGATTTTTTAAGGTATTTCACGGTTAGAAATATGGATAATTCATGGATATAATTCATGAATAAATTTGGTGAAGTGGAAATACCGGGGCGCCACATAATAATAATAATAATAATAATAATAATAATAATAATAATAATAATATATGTACATATACATAACTGTGGATTTGCTTTTCCATTTTAAGACTCATGCTACTATGAGTATTTTTTAATAATAATTATAATAATAAGTTTCATTTCAGCTCCGTCTATAAACAATAACAGAATGTAAACACGATGAAGAAGATACAAAACAAAATATTATAATAATAATAATAATAACAATAATAATAATAATAATAATAATAATAATAATAATAATAATAATAATAATAACTGTGGCACATAAGCCGACAGGGAATTAATGATTACGATGAATTTAGCAATTAGATAACGAATGTTGACAATAACAACAAAGACAGCGACAAGACCAAAGTAAAAATAAAACAATAAAAAAAAATAAACAGAAAATCTTACCAAAGGTTTTCTTTTTCTATAGCATTTAGAGACTCATGCTTGTTCATTTTGAGTTCATTTTTTAATAAGAGAGAGACCAGAGAGAGAGAGAGAGAGAGTGGTGGCAAAACTTTGAAGTTTGTTGCAAGTAAAATTTTCAAATAATTTTTAATAGCAAGATTATAATTATACATATAGCACTCAGAGAGAGAGAGAGAGAGAAGAGAGAGAGAGAGAGAGAGAGAGAGAGAGAGAGTGAGAGGTGGAGTTTGGTGAAATCGTTTCTTTGGTTTAGGATTATTTGTCTTAAGAGAGGATGAATAATGTTCTGTTCATTCATTCATTTGATTTTATTTCAACTGATAAGCAAGTTCATGAGGTTTGCTTGGGCATTTCTCCTGGTTTGAAATATCAGATATCTCTTGCTCAAATTTGTGTTGAAATATAATAAATATATATATATATATAATATATATATATATATATAATATATAATGTATGTAATATTTATAAATAATATATACATATATATAAACAAATATATATACATATATATATATATGTTAGAAATCATCAACACACAATCACGTGTGGAATAGAATAAAATTTCTGACTCACGTCAGGATAACAGGTCTCTCAAAAGCAGGGCGTTACCCACTGGGACCAAGTCTAAAAAGTTGGAACCTGAAGCAACTAAAAAAATTACCTGGGCAAGCTAACTGCTTGCATAAGTGAGTTTTCCCAACTTCCCCGACTCAATGACCCAATAGACAACATTTCGAATTATCCCTTCTGAGTGAATAAGATAGAAAATCATCAACACACAATCACGTGTGGAAAGAAATAAATTTCTGACTCACGTCAGAGGATCGAACCCAGGTCTCTCAGGTGGAAAGCAAGTTTGTTACCCACTGGGCCACACAAGTCTAAAAGTTGGAACCTGAAACTGCACCCCAAAATTACCTGTATGTATGTACACTATAATGTATGTGTAATGTATACACACAGTAAAGTACAATTGAGTCAGAGGAAATGAAAAACCGAAAAGACTCGTCCTTCAGTGGGAACAAATAACAAATCAACCACAGAGAGAGAGAGAGAGAGAGAGAGAGAGAGAGAGCAACTGGTAGTGCAATCTCCGTATGCTTTATTACCTGCCATTACGCCAAAAGCTTTCAATCACTAATGGCATCCCCGTGTCTATAGATTTTTTAATCGTCGCAGGGAACCTCATGCAAGATTTTTTTTTTTTTTTTTTGTCAAGTATGACCTGGAAAATGCTAGTCAGTGAACAACTCATTAACTCTGTAGTGTTAATGAAACAGGCTGAATTTTTATTGATGTTTGTGGTTTAAAGACCTTTCTCTCCAGTGCTATAAGCATATTACTTTTCAGGGTCATAGTTACATTTCAATAGATGTGTCTGCTTCCTTTCGTTTTCACACCGTTTTAATTCGTGAAGGTGAAATATAGTTTCTCATTCTTCTTCTTCTTCTCTGCTTAATCCTTAGTCGGGGTCGTGGTTTTTGATGAGTTTTTTCCAACGGCTCATTTCATAGTTTGTTTTAGCAGATGTTTTAAGAACATATACCCTTTGATCCTTATCTATTAATCCGAGTGCTTCGGAATTCGAGCGAACACTTCGAAACTTGCCTCGGAATTCGCGCGCACAGATTCGGTACTTCAGGTATTTCCGAATTCTAGCAGCTGCTTCGAAACTTGCTTCGGAATTCGCCGCACGTGCAGATTCGGGCCAGAAAATGCTTCGAACATCGTACAAATTCCTCATCAGAATTCACGCCACCAAGAGTCGGCGTTCCGGAATGCTATGGTATTTGAACAGACAGATTCGGCGTTCTGGATGCTTTGAAACTCGCTTCGGAATTCTTTGCATGGGCAGATTCAGACCTAAAAATGCTTCGAACATCTTACAAATGCCTCACCAGAGTTCATGCCGCGAAGAGTCGGCGTTCGGAAATGCTTTGGAATTTATGCAAGAAGCAGGTTCGGTGCTCCAGGTGCTTCAAGATTCGAGCAAATGCTTCGAAACTTGCTTCGGAATTCACCTCGCGCGCAGATTACCTTTGGCGCCCAAAATGCTTCGAACATCGTAAAAATGCCTCTTCAGAATTCACGCCAACGAAGATTCGGCGTTCAGAAATGCTTCGGTATTTGAACAACAAGAAGGGTTGGCACTTCCGGATGCTTTTTGGAATTCGAGCGAGGAGACTCGCAGAAAATATATTTCTATATTTCATGCCAGCAGCAGCAATGGGCTGTAAAGTCATCAGTCACGCGTCAAACACGCTTTGAATCACAAGGCATCATAATGCTTCGCTTTTCTGAGCTAGCGATCTGCGTCTGGCATTGTATCCTGCAGTCGTTAGACTGTATCCCACATTCACTTTATTAATTTATTTATCTGTTTTATTCATTATTCATCTTAAGTTTCTGAAACATAGGTTTCTTCTGTATTATCCATGACAAGACGTTATTACGTACTGTAGGTAATAGCTCGGTCTTTAAGTGTAGAATGATGCAGAATATTTCGATAGGCACGTGATGAAGTCTGTCATTATTATTATTATTATTATTATTATTATTATTATTATTATTATTATTATTATTATTATTCAAAACGAGAAAATATTCCTATTAAACAAGCCTGCAAGTCCATCAACTTGCAGAGCTAGTTTTCACAGAAATGGGTCCCCATCATTTTGGAAAGAGAAGAATATAAACGGACAAAAAACCCCAAATAAATCACAAGAGCCGGAAAGAAAAACGTGCACAATTCATTTTGCCAAGAAAAAAATTATATTTATAATAATGTAATGCCAAATTAACTAGAAAAAAAGACGAAGATAATGTAACATAGCAAAAGAGACATGCATTGAATGCTGCTCCCTCACAATATTCACCACCATTCATAAAATCAATTACAATCTAATTCTTAGAAATTTTCGACTACAGAGCAGTCTGTGTGTATGTATGTTTATGTGTGTTTTCTACTTTCATAAATGGGCATTTTCATCAATGGAGGCTTGCTTTGTGAGTCAATGGATGGAGGAAGGGATGTGACCGAGGTCAAAGATGTGACTACCAATGTCATTCCCCAAAAATTGTTGAGTTAGACGCGGGTAGCTCCCATGCAGGCACCTTTGAAAATATGCAAGTATTGCAACGACCACAGTGCATCATACAGTCTCGATTTCCGAATATATTTAAGTACGGTTTGCGCTGCAAAACTTTATTCTGAAAGAGAGAATGAATAAAGAAACTCTCCTTCCCAAATGGGGTTTAGAACCACTCTTGGGTAGAGAAATAAGGATAGGTCTAAGCCACTACGCAGCCGAGAAGAAGAATATGAGTCTATCTGATCTCAGATGAATTCTGCAAACCTGCATTCTGTACTGGACACAATTTCCTCGTCACTTGTAGATAGATTACTCCCTAATCAAGGGAAGGTGAGGGAGGAAACCACTGCAATGAAGGAATAATTAAACAAGAAGACGGCTAATTATACGCGAAACCTTCGCTCGTGCTGAAATATTCGACGAATGTTCCCAAAACAGGAAGATGCAGCTGCCGGCGCCACACCCGCTGACGCCTCAGGTTGACCACAAGGAGAGATGTAGAAGAAGAAGAAGAAGAAGCAGGAAGGGGGGAGGGGAGGAAGAAGGAGAAGGATACACAAAGATAACCATCACAACTGAAGTGCATATGTATGAGAGCCGGAAGCTTTCAGACATCTTGGAAATTGCTGTAATTGTCACCGCAATGATTATCATTCTGAGAAACTGGAATTAAACAAATGAAAGTAACGCGTATCAAATGTTACGCCTTGACTGCCTTATACAGGCAGTTGATATAGATTATTATTATTATTATTATTATTATTATTGTTATTATTATTATTATTGAAGCCCACCAAAGCCCTGTGGGTCTGGACCTGTACAGTCAGAGTCCAGAGACCCACAGCAGGCTTATGGGCTTTAGTATTAATAATAATAATAATAATAATAATAATAATAATAATAATAATTATTATTATTATTATTATTATTATTATTATTATCATTATTAATATATATACAGTATATATATATATATATATATATATATATATATATATATATATAGATATATATATATATATAGAGAGAGAGAGAGAGAGAGAGAGAGAGAGCAGAGTTATTCACTGTGTCAAGGTGCAAATTTTCCATCTGCCACTCAAAATATAAAACAGTCATACAAGTCAATTTGATGCTCTCCTGTCAGACTGCTTTCAGCTGTCAATCACTTGTCATTAACGTTCCCAGGGAAATAAAAGCAAGATGCACAGCGTTGCAACGCCTTGGCTGGAACCTTGGCTAAAAAGAAGAAGAAAGAAGAAGAAGAAGTGAGGCGTGTTTTGAAAACATGACCTGCGGAACAAAATGGCGTAAAAGACCAGATTTCGACCGAATAACTCGCTTTAACCTTCAGGTCCAGTCTCTGAAAATTAGGTTAATACTTATCGTGCTAACCAACGGCGCCGGAAGAGAGAAATTTAGCGGGAGGACACGGCAGGGTATTAAAATATATTTATCCATTTTATTCTCTCATGAGGTTTGCTTAAGCAAGCGAAGAGTTGAAAGGAAACTTTGAAACAAACGTACGCTTCATATTATTATATATATATATATATATATATATATATATATATATATATATATATATATATATATGTATATATGTATATATGTATATAGGTCTATACCATGTTGGCTGTGTACTTGGACATAAACGGCCGTCATTGCCCCTCCCTCTCTCTCTCGCTCTTCCCTTAAGAGTATTTTTTGTCCTTCTGCCTCGGAATTCAAGGCCTTTTTGATACGTGCGATCTTAAACCTTTGGACGAAGGAAGAGGGAACAGAACTATAAATGACTGGGTAAATAGACCTAGCGACTTTTATTCAGTCCAGAATTGTTTCATCTATGAAGTATGTCGCTTCTAGACAGTCTTGAGGTAGATGAAATAAAAAACAGGCTTCAGAAAGCGCAGTAACGACACAATCCTGAACATTCATTTGCATTAACCACTAACTTAATAAAAATGGATGGTGCTTAAATATTTGTTATCCAGTGTGTTAAACATTTCATTTGTATTTTCACATTTGATTTTGAACTTTGTGAAATTCATGATACTGATGCTGTATCGACATCCATTGACAACGGATTTGTCGCTCGGTACAAGATGCCATGTTTAACCATGTATCGCCATATATATATATATATATATATATATATATATATATATATATATATATATATATAGTTATAAATGATATATATATATATATATATATATATATATATATATATATATATATATATATATATATATATATATATATATATAATATATATATCCTTTTAATACATATATATATAGCAACTCCTATATATATATATATGATATATATATATATATATATATATTGGTAAATTTCCTTTAATACAAAGCAACTCCTCCCGTGAGTTCCGCGTTTAGTACCAGCCTCATGTGAGTGAATATTTTGGAATATAGACAAAACCTGGTCAATAATATCGATAACAATGAATTTCCGATAGAATTTGGTATGATTCTCCAATTAAGCATACAAGAAAACTTTCGAGCACAGCACAAAAAAATACTCCAATAAACGAGTTGCGGTATTAAAGTTAAATAACACCATGTATTGAATCATGTGATCTTAAATGCTTATGTCCATACTGAAATGTTTGAGCTGAATAAAGTCTTGCAAGGCTCAGTGTGATGGTTCCAAGAGCGACGTATAAAAGTAAAAGTATGCCCTTTAAAATAACTTTAGCGTTTTCTATTGGTACTCGTAGCTACAGCTGTATAAGAATTTCGAGTTCAAACTTGGTAAATTACAACAGATATTTTTTCTTTTAGTGTAAATCACTAGCAGGAGGCTGTTCATGACCAAAGGGTCTAAAGAAAAAAAAAAGCATTAGAAAGAAGAGGAATCGGAAACTGCATATTTAGATTGTGGGAAGACAGTACTAATTTCACAATAGATGGGCCAAACTAAGTCCGGAATATTACAGAGTAGTGCAGAACAAAAGCTGCACTTGGTTTTGTAGAAGATGTAAGATAACATAAAAATATGAAGGTAGAATATAAAAAAATGAATGAATCGAACGAAAAACTAATGGATAGACTAGACATCCTTGAAAATTCTGCAGAATAATTAAGGTATGAAATTTGTGGTAATATAATGTTGCAGAATGCCTGGAACAAAGCACAGAGCATAGACAGGACTAAATGTGAAAGGGTGTTTGAAGTATAAGGGGGGAAGGGATGTAAAAGGTACTTTTATTTTGCCAAGAATACAGAAAAGAAAGAAGGTAAGTATTTGAATTTCAACAACCAAATAAAATTGTTGGAAAGTGTTGGCTAAGTGATAGTTGTGCTGGAAAAAAAATCGTACATCAAAAGTGGAGAAAAGGGCAAGAGAAAATAAGAGAAGGCAATGTCCAAGACTAGCAAAACATCCAATAAGAAAATAAGGCGCCGTTGCAAAAACAGCCTCGACACTGAACACAGGTCACTTAAAATTCTCTCACTTTCTGTCCTACGTCTTAGAATAATACTATAATGCTTTCGAGAATTATTTTTCTACAAGAATACACAGGATCGCCAAAAGCACCTTTACCTTTAAGGCAAGAAGAAAAATGGGTTAATGTTCGTTCCGGTCCTAACATCCTTACTCGGTTTTTTTTATATCTTTCGAATCTTCATGAAAAATGAAAAAAAAAAAAAAATTCAATATACGCAATTCTCGCAGACAACTATGTCAAACCTACTTTAATATTATTTTGACGGCGAGGGTTTTCCTGAATTATGTATTGCGGTTCTGAACCTAGGCTTAGCAGATTTCGGTAAGTGTATTTATAATGGATTTTTTTTAGTAAATAACTTGCAGTTAAGTTTGGTATGCAACTAGCAGAGGCCTAGCGACTGAACAGTCCCCTGGACAAGTGAATTTGACATTTTAATATTTTCTTGAGTCAGAAGCCTACGCTTCAAGTTGTAGCTAGGGCGCAGAAGGGATGGTAAATTTTTGTTTCGATGTCACGAGCACCCTCATGAGGACCTTGTAGAATGAATGGCAAAGATGGCTTAAACAAAAGAGGTAAGTAGGCAAGTTTTTTTGGTAACAGTAA
The DNA here is from genome assembly GCF_040412425.1 of Macrobrachium rosenbergii. NCBI lineage: Eukaryota > Metazoa > Arthropoda > Malacostraca > Decapoda > Palaemonidae > Macrobrachium > Macrobrachium rosenbergii. The sequence goes on along the minus strand of NC_089747.1, from coordinate 4,096,282 downwards.
ATTTAATTTGATTTTTTAAAGTGTGATTTTCATAATAAACATGTTGAGGAGACTTATGAGCAAAACATAAAAACTTTTATCAGGTTGTGGTATTGAAGTAGAACCATATTGAATGTGTTTTTGAAGTGAATAGAAATTAGTAAGTGAAGGCCTATTGGCTTATAGGCTATCCCCCTTGTCTATGGTAAGGTTCAGACAAACGAGCCTAGTTGCCATAGGTTATAAATTCTAGTTATTAACAATTTAATAACTAAGGCAAGGTTAAATTTGAAAACGGGGAGCCTTGGGTGTCAAACCCAACTTAGGTTACTAAAATATTGATGAAACCATCACTCATGTGAACTCAGTAGCATTGTCATTTTGCCTTTGGTAGCTTTAATTAACCCAGCTTAGAAAGGAGGTAATGCCTTGTGGTTTAAAAGGTTTAATAGCAGTAATCAGGAAGACCGCAAGCAGAAGAGCAAGAATTTTGGGAGAACATGAGATGCAGCGACTGAAGTGTTAGTCAGATGGGAGACTGACAGGAACTGACATAATTATCCACAAAGGATCAGATAGAGCTGGTTTTCAGGATGTATAGGTAGACACCCAGCCAAGGAGGAAGAAATCAGGAGGTAGTAACTGTAATGGAATTTTACCAAAGCCAAGGTTGAAATTGGTTAATGCAAAGTTAAACATGCCCGAGTAGAGAAGCAATAATACAGGTTGACACTAATGAGGTGAAAAGCTAGATTGCACCTGCTCTATTAGGTGAGGCTTGCCTAACTCAACATATAGTTTGCTGTGAGTTAATGTAATAGTAAGCTATGGGAAGGTGATGGATGAAAGCCAGTCTAAGGAATAATAACATGGGAAATGAAATTGAAGGACTCTGAGAGACCGAGAGAAAGTTACATCAATTATAGTATCATAAGGTGATAAGTGGAAACCACTGAAAGAAGCCATTATGAATGCCAGCAGGGTAGGAAGGGTTATAAAGAGAGAGAGAGAGAGAGAGAGAGAGAGAGAGAGAGAGAGAGAGAGAGAGAGAGAGAGAGAGAGAGAGAGAGAGAGAGAGAGAGAGAGAGAGAATTGAAGATGTATAAAGGACCTTTTGAAGAGAAGTGACAGCAGGTGTTACGGGCAAGAAGAGGGGTAGGGAGGAATGGAATCTGAATCTCATCATAACAGTGAGAAACATTCAGAGTAGTAAATTGGCTGAGGAAAGATGTAAAAGAAGTAGAGTACAGTATATAGAAACTGGAAATGGAGAAATTATTTGTGGATAATAGATACTGGTGCGATTAAGACTATATTTTGAAAGCTTTCAAAATGATGAAAATGAACTGGAGGAAATTGACTAATATAAGGATCATTAGGTTAATATATCAGCTGGACAGGTTAAAAGAGCCCTTGTGAAGCTGAAAAATTGGAAAAGCCTTTTGGACGCAGTGACACATTAAAAGCAGCAGGGGATCCAGTCATCCATGGTCTTACTAAAATGGGATGTACCACAGTGAAGAAATTACAAAGTAATAAGATTACTTGAGCATACTCTGAAAATATTGGGAGAGGTACAGGAAGAAAGGCTGAGAAAAATTTTATAAAGTAATTTGTAATTATTGTCAGGTTGATGTCTTGCTCGAGATATCTGCAACAAAAGGGAGTACTAAGGCAATGAAATGGTATGTATGAAAGTCCAGGGTACCAGAAACTCATTAAGCTTCTCACTCAATGTGCCATAACACTAATCTATAGTGAAGACAGTGGCAGGTGTATTTGAAGAATTTCAGATCAGTTTGGTGTTCATCTAGATTAATATTGACCTCTGTGATGTTTTTCATAATGATGGTAAAAGCTACGAAGGATTACCGATGATCCACCGGTAACAGCACGATCTGAGGAAGAAGTGATGGAAATGTTTAAAGAGTGGAAGAGTCACATGGATATGTGAAGACTGGACATCAGCTCTGGCAAAAAATGGCTTATTGTGACAAGAAACAAAGTAAAGGAAAAAGTATGATAAAGTGACCATGTGGTTGTCAGGTTGAACAATGTAATCTGTACTGTACATAGGCTACCAAGTAGTACCACAAGGGATGGTAGTACCATTTATGTTGCGCATTGTGTGGTACAGTGTGGATAACACACAAACGTCTGTGCCCCAGGAGCCTGATTAAACTACCTAGCTATATGTTCATTAACTTTAGCTTGAATACTTGGGAATTATCCTGTGTAAAATAAAATGTGTATCAGTACTTTTTTTTATAATGGTCGTGTTCTAAAACCAGTAAGCTCAGAGTTCTAACATTATTTTATGCCTCACTCAGACCCAGCCTCTTGTCAAGGTTACATAAGTATGAAGAAGAATGAAAGTACCATGGTCTGAGCTTTGTGGTATTAGCATCACATCCCTGGGTCAGGATTTTCTTCTCAGCCCTCTATTATAGTCATTTTTATATTATAGATACCCTATTCTGTATATAAATGTGATAAAATACTTTTAAGTTTGACAATGTTTAAAGAATAATCTGTGAAGTTTTGATGTCAATTCAGGCTTGCATGTAATTAACAGCATGCTAAATGCAGTTTGAGGTCTTGAAAGTCATCAGTACAATTTGTAAATGAATCTTATATAGGGTACTTTTGCGCAGTTTCCTTTTATATGCAGTTTCAATCTAGCTCCTGTCGGTGTTACTATTCTTTCAGAGTCAGTCAGTGCTGATAAACCACAAGTTTTCGAGGTTTAGTTTTTTAGACTAATTCTCCTCAGAACCATAATATGGTTTGTATATCTCATCCGCCTAAGGTTAGATTTCCAACTGCAATACCACTTCAGGCCCTCAGTATGTTTGGTAGCCAGTACCCATCCCTTCCATCACCATTACCCTCTTGGATGTTTTTGCTTCATTTTTACACATTCAGGATTCTTAATATCATCGTTACTGTCTGAGAGGCCAGCAAACGTTATTGCCAGGCATTCATTGGTGGTTAGCCATCCAAGTATTGGCCAGACCTAGTGGTCTTCACATGTAAGGAAAATGACGGCAGCTTCCTTAAAGTTCTCTACAAAGTATGATTTGAGATGTCTACACTGCTTTTGCCATTATGTTACACCAGAAGGATAACATATACAGTACACAAAATTAAAGGTGAATAATATAATTAACATTAATAATTATAAATGTGTCAAACCAAAATAGACCCTACGATGTAACAGTATGGCAAAATAATTAACGTTTATAATAGGCTAGAATCATAACCTTTATGACAATTATAATTCCCACAAAAATTGAAATTGTGTAATGAATAGATTAGTTTCTAATGCAATTGATTAACAGAAAATTTATGTACAGCAGCAAGGCACTTGTGGTACTATGCTTCTGCTTAAGGAGGCTATCAATTTCTTTTGACACATTGGAGCATTCACCACCAGGGTGTTGCATCGAGGACTTGCTACGAGTTGGTACCCAACAGGGCACACAGCAACACCAATTCCAGTCTCTGTAGTGGAGGTGTGGGACAGGTATCTCCAGGCAACCTACAAAAAAAAAAAACATATTAACACTCACAAATAAACCCATGTCACTGACTTACTGATTTCATCACTAATACCAAATTGAGGTCACTAGAATTCATGAGTTTTATTACCAGAAATGTGGTAAATAAGACTCCTTGTGAGTTACCCTTGTGAGTTACCAAGAGCCATAGTGACAGTGCAGAGTTCACATTCAAACAACAGACAAGGGTTACTGTATGTACAAGTAGAGAAACCAAAATTAAAAATACTGCCATGCACGTACAAACAAAAAAAATTGTGAATTTCCTTTACACAACATATTTCTTGAAAATTGTGGGCTTTGGTAGTTCTAAACTCATTGTAGTGTAGCTTTAAGTTAAGTTACTAACTTAGTTCTTGGTTGCATTTGTTTAAGAGTTGCTAACACAGGTTTTTGCAGTAGTATATTCCAATTGTCTGTTAATAGACATGTGATTCCTACATTGCATTTTATTCTGAAGGTGTACATGTACAGCTACAACAGATAAGTAACTGGATTCATGACAAGGCTAAGTAAACAACAGTAATAAGAAGGCTAAAGCTGACCACCATATCTTTTGATGATGAAATATTGGCAATAATTTGAATGTAAATTAACTGTATATAAAAATTTTGTGGGAGAGAAATTACTGGTTGTAATGTAAATCCGTTAAGGTGCTGTTATTTTATTATCTAAAACCGAGTGAATTTTAGCTGTAATTATATTGCCTGGGTCTTTGTTTGCACATTGAACTTCTACAACAGCCTTTGCAGTTGCACATCATGAATGTCATTAGGTAAAACTAACTGCTGTATGTGGAGAGTATACTTTTTACATCATTAATGTTCACTGCGTTCAAGACGTCATGAGGCCCAGGTAGCAACTGAACCAGGAATGCTAACCTTGAACACTTGGTTGTGATCATGGCATGTTAGTACAGGCCTGTATTGTAATAACTTTCAGTGAAGTGAGTTGTATGTGTAAATGTTATTTTGTATTGGTGGGCAGCCAGTCATACAGCATTCTTATTTTTACCAATCTTATTCACAGGCACGAAGGATATGGCCATCATTCTCCAAGAAAATACATTTTGCAAGTTCGTGTGAAGTGCATGCCTGTATTACATACATATCTGGGCATGTGTCTGGGGACTGCATCATAGAACAAATGTTTAAAGGTAAGGTCTGTTATTTTACATTCATTATTTGGGATGAATCTACCTATGTGAAAGAGATAAATTACCTATAACTTCATGCTGGCAGGTGCGATTACCATTCAAAATAAAATTGCATGGCTGCCCTAGATGACTAGTTCATCTGTTCTTCAACAGGTGTGTTCTAATTATTTAGTTCTCGTCAGAATTCTTATTGCTGTAGTAGTTCAGGATGGTAGTTGTTAATTCACTAGTTGCCGTTGGCTGTTTTTTCATAATATAAAGTATTGTAACTTTTCTGTATTGAAGCAATTTGAATTTTTACTAGGTATAAGAACCAGAGCCTTTTATCATATTACCCACCTCAGCCATCCCACTTTGTCCCTGATGCAGAAGAAAGTCTGCTGATAACAACCAAATTTTTATGATCTACTCCAGCTCTCACAGGAATATTCCCATATTTAGAGGCTCTGGTTTGTATACTGTAACTAGGAAGAATACAAATTATTGGAAAATTTTGATATTTTGCCTGGCTCACTTAATTAGCTATTGCAGGTTGCTTTTCATCATCCTCATTTTTCCCAAAAGTACTTTACTATCAGAATTAGATACTCCACCACAGAAACTTAGGGTTTATTCCATTGCTTGTTGGGAAAATGGCCGTGTTAGTTTTCATTTGCTATATATACTCTGTTTGCCAGGTTTGGCCTCTACTTATGTGGAGATTGTAACACCTACAAATTGAGGAGCAAATTTTGACATTAGATATGGTTTTGTTATTGTTATAAATTAGTTTTAGTTACACTAGCTATATAAGGCTTGCCTGAAGGATTCCCCCCCCCCACAAGTGAAAATTGGAGCAAGGTAAAGTTAAGCAGCCTGAAATAGTTCAGAAGCATTGCAGCTTGGGCTAAAGTGATGCTGTAAAAAACCTCTTGTACTGTCTACAGTGTGCCATGCAGGGCATAATTGAGTGACTGTCACCCAACGATTGTTGAAATGTGGTGCACACTTGACCATAGCACTTAGTATTAATTTTTTTAACAAAATGTAGCTTGTTTGCAGAGTTCATCTATTTCATTGTGAGTCCATGAGTTATACCACATATATGCTCGTATTTTAAGAAAGACTAAACTGTGTTTGGAATTTGGTAGCTTGTCTTGGAACTATGAATACCTTACTCAGAGAGAATGTTTGTAGATCACATTCACATTTTTCCTGACTCTTACATGAAACATTCTTGTTCTCAGTTGGTCCAGCAGAATTTCTTGTACAACTCTCCTTATGAGAGTTACCACTTGTTGGAGGCTAAGAACACCATTTAGTTGGGCATTCCTCGATTCTCAGCTGCACAGCGTTCAAGTTTTTATCTGTTCACTTCAATTTTCATACCTAACTAAAACCATTTAATTTTATCTTTCACAGATTTGTTTCAGGGTCTTGTTAAACCATTTGTATTAGTAATGACTTCCAAAAATTTCAGATGTATAAAAATTAAATTAATTTTTTCTTTCAAGTTGTTGTACATTGGCTCATTAGGGTAGTTGCATCAAATATCGTGGTTGAAAGCTGGTTATTTGAACATAAAATTATTGCGAACCCATTGCACCTGTGTTCCCATCCATAATTGATTGTAATTTATGTACCACAACTTTTGCAATGTACAATATTAATTAGTAGTACATTTCAAGTCAATAAAATTATTCTAAATCACTTACATCCTTGTTGAATTTTGTACTTTTCTCATAAGTAGTTGGCCAGTATTTAAGCCACCTTATGGTTAATTTGAGGTCTGTGGCATGTACTGTAATTACAAATTGAGTCATTGTGATTTAACCTTGCTAGCAGTAGCTTACTCTTCAAAGTAGTGTATGTACTACTGCACTGCAGTGATGTGCTAAAATACTGTTGGCATTTATTTTCACCTTCAGATATTCTGCACTGTACTCGAGTATTACGTAGTGGTATACAGCACAACTATCTGTTCCTCGTTAGATTTTGTATCTGTTCTACGGTCCTTGTTGGATCCTTATGGATACCATTGTGGCATACACTATTTTGCTTTGGAAAATTTAGATGATCAAGGTTTAGTGAAGTGGAGTAGCATGGTATTTTAAAAGTTCAATAAGGAACTAACGGTACTGACAATCAACCATCAAGACTACTTTGTTTATGAAAATGGGCATTGTTTCTTTAAAAGATGCACTAGACTTGAAAATATTACAGTAGTCCTAACAGTGCTAGTCAAGAAGAGTGCATTTTACCTGAACCTCTTGCTTATTAGAGCTCCAATATCAGTATTCAATTTGTATACAGTACAATGGATTTTTTATTACCTTTCTGTAAAGTTGCAGACAAGTCTTCTCGGTTGTGAGGTTCATTGTATTTTAAGAGCCATGCATTATTTTGTTGCATTTTATGATTTGCTCCATTTTTTTACATGTACTGTATCTTTCCTAATTATACTAGACTTCTACTCTTGTTTTTGTTCTTATAGATATAGCCATTCTATTCAGTGGAATTCTGCTTGGCAAATTAATGATCATACTAACTTGTTCCATTTTAGTTGCTATAAAATTTGAATAATCTAGCTCTTAATACAATATTGTAAGGTAGTGTGAACCTTGACTATGAAAGGTACATTGATGATGGTGGTAATTTTGACAAATATTTGTTTATTACAGGTCAGTCTTAAGGGGAAAAATGCCTGCCTCTGTTTATTACAGGTCAGTCTTAAAGGGAAAAATGCCTGCTTCTATCTGTACCACAGGATAGATAAAGCCAACAGTTTTTCAAGATATGTTTGTAAGGGCCACAAAGAACACATTTTTTTTCAAATTGCAAGAACAGCACAGTTGTCTGGATTTTGTTAAATACAATTTATCATTAATAATTTAATTTCTTAAGTAACAAACTTTAAAAGTAAATAAAAAGTGGAATTCTTAACCATTTTTATTTCCTAATACAGATTATATTTAACAAATAAAGCATTTTAGTGTTCCCCCCAAAATAGAATGCCATTTGGGATCATTTGGTTGTCACAAATGATAGTCTACCCATCTGCCTGCTACCAGAAGTCTTATGCAAATTGTGAAAACAGCCCTAGACTAACCCCAAGGGTAAGTACACTTTTCTACCTTTCTCACAATACAGGTAACCAGCTGGTTACTGGAAGCATTGTACCCCTTACATAATTTCCAGTTGACAAATTTACTCAGGTGGGTACCTAAATTCCTAACATAACCCAGGTACATAGTACTGCACTATTAAATATTTTTACTAATAGGTATGAGTTTCTTTAACACATGACTATTCTCAAAGATGTTTTAAGGTATCACTGAATAAAGATAATCTAGGACACATCAGTACAGTAATTTAAGCAGTCGTAAATTTTTCCTATTACCTGTAGCTAACATGTTGCAAAATTGCATTTTAAAATTATAATTGATGAAGCAGTTGGGCTGAGAAACTTAGATTGGTTCCTTAACCACATAACAAGACAAGTATGCCTAGAAAGCAGATGTTTAAAAGGTACCTCTGTAAATTTACCAAATAAATAAAATAGATTCAGCATTCATGGAGAAAGGAACAGAATACATTGGTCAAAAGCTGATATAAAGATGTTCAAGAACATATAGTAACAATAAATGCAAAACTGCATAGTACAATTATCTAAAAAAAAAAAAAAGTTAGAAGAGCAAAGGATAATTCCACAACAAACTCTTAGAAGTTCTTTCTTATCAAGAATTTTCATAACTAATACAAGTAATGCACACAAGACAACAACTATAGGAACTTACTAGATAGACAGAATATCACAAAAAAAATGATATTTTAATGATAAAATAAAGAAGAAAAAAAATATCTATAGGGAACTTTACTAGATAGAGTCCTCAGAATATCACAAAAATGACCTGTTCTCATTGGATTCTTGGAATATAAAAGTACTGTTTGATTCCCATGTACTGTACAGTATCAAACTTAAATTACTCGAGTCTCTCAAATCTTCTTGGAGTCAAGAAAATATCTAAAAATTATAAAAAATTTATCAAAACAAAAACAATAAAAAAATAGAACAATCATAAGTTATCAAAACAAAAACGATGAAAATAGAAAATAGAATAATCATAAGAACTACGTCCAAAAATAAGAGCTTCAACTAAAAAGAAGGTGCTCAAGTTGTGTTAAGCTACTTGTTTAAATTGGATTTTAGATATGAAGGGGTATTGAAAGTCAATTACCCACATGAATAGATAATTATTAAATGCAAGAAGACAACAGAAGACCAATTCAACCTGTAAAAGTCGATGGTTAAAAAAACTGAAACCACAACACTGTCATTGTCTTACTTCACATGAAAAGGGCCTTCACACACATGTGACAATCCTAAGTAATGTTAAGTCTATAGATATGTCTTCATGTACAACAATGACAAGGATACATTAAGCTTTCATGATAATTTAAAATTTTATGTTAACATATTACAGTAGCTTTTTAATCTGCTTTCTAATACAAACTTAGCTCCGTGACAGTGAAAAGTTAACTTTGGTAGCAGAATTATATTCCATACAGTTCTGGTGCCAGAAATATCTTCCTGCAGATTCACCTCTGGCTACTGATTAGCAAATAATAACAATACATGCTCTGATAATTTGAGAGAATGAAAAGAAAATTCAGACATACACAGGTTCCTCTTTCTAGATACTGTACTTTCTGGAACCTTGAATGTAACCTTAACTCCCATGAACTAAAAGGGTCTGAGAGTTAATCCTTTTCAAATCCCTGCCCTGTTATTTTTCAGTGCTTCTCCATATGCAATGGTGTATTACTGTACAGTACTAGATTTCAAACCCGTTATTACATACCTACAAAGAAGAAACAATATATCAGTTCTTGAGATGCAGACTCCCAGAAAACAAATCCTGAAATCTAATTAAGCAGCTATTAAGACCATTCATTTTTATGCATTGTTATACTGAACATAGATGCCTGCATGAAATATAAGAAAATATCTTCCCAGCAATCAATTCAATTACATGCACTGCACTGTATTTATAAGTAGAGATACAAGCAAGATGATGGTAGCTACATCTAAAATACCTTTAAAGCAGTGTAGATCTAGATCCAATTCTTTTGCTTCCAGAGGTCTCCATTTTCCTGAGGTATGGACTCGCAGCCAGGTTTTGTACTTAATTATGAATTTATGATACAACGCTCAACACATATACCTCAACAATACTGAAAGATAAGGTCAAACAATTTTCTGTTTGACAGGAACATCAAAAAAAAAATATTAATAATAACCTTTCTAGGAGGGACAAACATCTCCCTCACTCTTTCCACAGGCTTCTGTAATTATCAGTGACATTCCTTGGGAAAATTACTATAATTACTTTTCAATATACTACCACGTTAGATACACTACATTTATGGATAATTTCTTAAATCGAATGTTAGCCTAAGTGTGAAGTACAGCTACAGTTAGGTCAGGCACTATATGGAATTGCTGTCAGCTCAAAGTTATCTGAAAATAGCTTATGAAAAGTTCAGGCACTACTGTACTAGCCTTAGTGGTTATTAAGAAATCAATTTTAATACCCAATGATCTTCATAAGGATTATAACATTGCAATGCATAAGATGCTTATAGATCACTGAAACATTCCACATATGTTTGTTCCCTTATCAGTTACAATTTTACAAAGCAAATTCATTCCTTTTTAGACAAGTAAAAACAGAAAAATCTGACATTAATAAAATTACAAGTGAAACTAAATTTTTCACAATTATTTTTGGTTACAGTATTTTTTAACTTACTACGTATTTTCTGCCATCGAAATCCTGGTAATTATTCTGGGATCACTCATGATGCCCTTCATGATTTACGGTGTCAGTACTGCAGGGGGCAAAGACTTCACAGCACCAACACCATCCGAGAAGACCATCCTCTTGGGGGTGTGAGAACGAATTATAAACATCACCTATACCTGGAAGAGAAATTTAACTTTAGATTCAAAATAAAAATGTCAAAGGTTACAATATGAATTATTGTATTTTGCTATAAGTCTGGGCCATATTCTGGTGTGTGCTTAAACCAAAAGGGTTAACTCTTGAAAAAATAATCATTGGAGTCTTGAGTGACTGTACTGGCCAACTATATACCCCAATTTAAATATTGCCAGAATATCAATTTACATTTTGGAAACCAGGTGACTCCTAACAATCCCAATATACATGGACCACTTCTTAATTGTAGCTATGCATTTATGAGGCAGAATCCATGAATGATTCATTGTCTAATACACAATCGAATAGCCAGTTCCTTGTAGCATGGAGTTCTAGCTGACCCATGCTGCTGCCTATTGGTTATAACCAAGGCGAACCTCTAGCCGTTCAGAACTAAGTCCCAAAAGATGGCACATAAACCTTATACAGTTTAGGCCTACATATATTTTTTTATCATTCAAAATGATCCTGGCTAAAGCTGAGCTAAAGTTATATGATATTGCTTTCCCAGTTTGTATACTGTAATAGCAAATTTAACTTCTAAACAAAGTGCCAATGGTAGACAATATCCATTTTTGGTCAGGAGGACTAAATTCAACTGTTTACTTCTGATCTTGAAATATCTAAAAATTATAAAATTTTCAAAACAAAGTCAAGCGTTCAAAACCGAAAATAAATTATTTTTTCTCCATGGCTTTTAACAAGGAATGCAAACATTTATAAGCCATCTATATGTCATGTTCCTTCACTCAAAATTGTAGGCAGAGCCACAGCTCTTTACCTTCAAAAGACTAGGAGATAAGTCATATAAATGTTAAGACTTAACTGAGGCAACTGGAATTGAGCATTCGTATTATACTTCTGATGCTATAAAAATAATTGTTGCATGTTATTCTTAATCTGCATTAGAAAATACTTTAATATAGTTTGCCCCTATAATTTCTTTGTATATAATATCACACTTGGAAAGTGATCAACTCTGACAGATGTGAGTATTGTGCCCATCACTCATATTAGCCAGATATAGCTGCCTTCCAAACTGTAGATCAACCCCTTCCATTTTCCGGGTAGCAAGTGGTTATCCGCTCAACACATAAGTTTTTCAATGGTAAAATATTAATTCTTTTTCTTCAGCCAGGCTCTAGACACTTCTCTGTCATTTGAACAGCAAACTAATAAACACTCATAGGCAATCAGCTTGGCAGATTCCTATATTCAACAGATTAGGAAGAGCAACAGCTCATATGTTTGTTTTATCAGTTACAATTTTTAAAAGATATAGACAAGTAAAAACAGAAAATCTGTATATAAAGTATAATTAGTAAGACTCATTTTATGCAATTTGAACTGAGGCTTCATATTATACTTGGGGTTCTAATACTATTTAAATAAATGTTATATGTTACTGTCACTATACAACAGAAATTACTTTAATATAGTTTGCCTATATGACGTTTACATATATAAAAATAATAATACTTTTCTGCACTGTGCCCCACTGCCCTGGCATACCTGTGCCAACTCGTTCAGAACCAAGTCCCCAAAAGGGGTTACAAAAGTCACTGCTTCCCTTTCAGCACTTTCATGACTCAACAAAGGATAGCGACATTTCTGATTGGGTTTTCAACTTCATCAATTGGCAGAGCATTTATAAACCAAGACGACCTGGCTAAAAGATCGCTCTTTTACCTTCAAAAGCGGCATAAAAAGCATATGGACATGTATTATAGTAGCAGCAGTTAGACAAAATATATTATCATAAGTATGACTAGTGTATCATGAATGCTCACATATGATTTCCTTAGTAAGCGTGGTTATCCGCTCACTATCTTTCACTGTGTAGCTTTAGTATGGTAGAATGATTTTTGTTCTCTTACTACTGCAACAAACACAAAGGAGGGGGAAACAACAAATACTGGTTGAGCTATACTAATTTATTTTTTACGATGATATAAGAAATTGTAAAATGATACGGATAAAAAAATTTTCAGGATCATTTTAGTTGCCAGATGTTGAGTCAAGATCAGGAGGAGGCAGCTGGACTCGGGGAAGATAATTTGGCCAATTTGACCAAACTATGGACACTGTCTACTAAGGTCTACAGATTAAATATTTAGACCTTGCTGTCTACTATCAATATCTAAAACGATATGCAAACAAGAGACACGACTCGCATGTTGACAATATGCTATAGTCAGTGTTGTGGCCAAGTCAGGTCTAGGCAATTTGACTTTCTCAACAAAGTGCCTGAACATAGATTTTGATGATAACCAATTCTATTTCCTTAAAAGGCTGGCTAAATCTAGATCATCGTCTCCTCATTACATTACAGTATGTGAACAGCAGGCAATACCCATGGTTTGGTCAAGGCCACATTATCGGCCCGACTCCAGCTCTTCCTTCTCATCTTGGGTTAAAATCTGGCAAGTGATTCTGAAATAATTATTCTTTCCCACATAACACTACTGTATTTTACCCAAGTAACAGGATACACAAATGCTCGTATCACATCACCATAGTAAATTCATTCATCCACCCATCCACCATTACGGGTAAGAGTGAACAATTCACCTTGCAAAGACAGACACACAATGAAAGATATTATGACTACTTAGGGAAATCAGACGTGAGCATTAGCATGATACTATTAAGACTGTGATAAATTTTTTATGTAATTTTTACAGATTGCTGTAAATTATCTAAATATTGTTTCCTTTAATCAGCACTATAAGGAAGAACAACAGCTCTTTACCTTGAAGAAGACGTACACTCGTATTTTACTTCTAATACTGTGAAAATAAATGTATGTTATTGTTACTCTACAACAGAAAATACTTTGATATAGTTTGCTTCTGCAGTTTCTATGTATATAATATCATACTTGGAACTTTTAAGTAATATCTAAAAATAATCAACTCAAGAAGATGAAAGTACAGTGCCTATCACTCATATTAGCCAGATATAGCTGCCTTCCAAACTGTGCAACCCTTACGGGGGTAGCACGTGGTTCTCCACTCACTTTCTTTCTTCAGCCAGGCTCTGTACACTTCTCTGTCATTTGAGCAGCAAACGCAAACACTCATAGGCAATCAGCTTGGCAGATTCCTATATTCAACAGATTAGGAAGAGCAACAGCTCTTTCCCTTACAAAGATGAGTGGAATATTGAATGTAACATTTGACTCACTTGATGCAATTTGAACTGAGGCTTCATATTATCCTTCTAATACTATGAAAATAAATGTTATATGTTACTGTCACTATACAATAAAAATTACTCTAATATAGTTTGCCTATATGACTTCTATGTATATAAATATAATACTTTTCTGCACTGTGCCCCACTGCCCTGGCATACCTGTGCCAGCTTGAGGGGGTTACAAAAGTCACTGCTTCCTTTTGAGCACTTTCATGACTCTGATAGCGACATTTCTGATTGGGTTTTCAACTTCATCAATTGGCTGAGAAGACAACCTGGCTACAGACCGAGTACCCGGCAAAAAAGCCTATGGACATGAATAGTAGCAGTTAGACAAAATATATTATCACAGTATGACTACAGTAGTATATTGTGAATGCTCACATATGATTTCCCTTAGTAAGCAAACTATCTTTCACTGTGTATCTTTTAGTATGGTAGAATGATTTTTTGTTCTCTTACTCGTAATACTGGTTGAGCTATACTACCACGATGATATAAGAGATTGTAAAATGATACGGACAAAAATTTTCAGGATCATTTTAGTTGCCAGATGTGGAGTCAAGATCAGGAGGAGGCAGCTGGACTCGGGAAGATAATTTGGCCGATTTGACCAAACTATGGACACTGTCTACTAAGGTCTACAGATTAAATATTTAGACCTTGCTGTCTACTATCAATATCTAAAACGATATGCAAACAAGAGACACGACTCACATGTTGACAATATGTATAGTCTAGTGTTGTGGCCAAGTCAGGAGGCAATTTGACTTCTCAACAAAGTGCCTGAACATAGATTTTGATGATAACCAATGCTATTTCCACCAAGGCTGGCTAAATCTAGATCATCGTCTCCTTATTACATTACATTACGTGAACAGTAGGCAATATCCATCGTTTGGTCAAGGCCACATTATCGGCCCGACTCCAGCTCTCCCTTCTCATCTTGGGTCAAAATCTGGCAAGTGATTCTGAAAAAATTATTCTTTCCCACATAACATTACTGTATTTTCCCCAAGTAACAGGACACACAAACGTTCGTATCACATCACCATAGTAAATTCATTCATCCACCCATCCACCATTACAGGTAAGAGTGAACAATCCACCTTGCAAAGAGAGAGACACAATGAAAGATATTACGACTACTTAGGGAAATCAGACGTGAACGTTAGCATGATACTATTAAGACTGTGATAAATTTTGTATGTATTTTTTACCGATTGCTGTAAATTACCTAAATATTGTTTCCTTTAATCAGGATTATAAGGAAGAACAACAGCTCTTTACCTTGAAAAAGATAATAGAAAAGTTTATTCAACTGTATTAATGTACTCAATTCAGCAACTGCAACTGTACACTCGTATTTTACTTCTAATACTGTGAAAATAAATGTATGTTATTGTTACTCTACAACAGAAAATACTTTGATATAGTTTGCTTCTGCAGTTTCTATGTATATAATATCATACTTGGAACTTTTAAGTAATATCTAAGAAAATCAACTCAGGAAGATGAAAGTATTGTGCCTATCACTCATATTAGCCAGATATAGCTGCCTTCCAAACTGTGCAACCCTTACGGGGGTAGCACGTGGTTCTCCACTCACTTTCTTTCTTCAGCCAGGCTCTGGACACTTCTCTGTCATATGAACAGCAAACGCAAACACTCATAGGCAATCAGCTTGGCAGATTCCTATATTCAACAGATTAGGAAGAGCAACAGCTCTTTCCCTTACAAAGATGAGCGAAGACTTCAATATTATAAATCACTGGCTCACTTGATGCAATTTGAACTGAGGCTTCATATTATCCTTCTAATACTATGAAAATAAATGTTATATGTTACTGTCACTATACAATAAAAATTACTCTATAGTTTGCCTATATGACGTCTATGTATATAAAAATAATACTTTTCTGCACTGTGCCCCACTGCCCTGGCATACTTGTGCCAACTCGAGTAGGGGGTTACAAAAGTCACTGCTTCCCTTTGAGCACCTTCATGACTTCGATAGCGACATTTCTGACTGGGTTTTCAACTTCATCAATTGGCAGAGAAGACGACCTGGCTAAAGACCGAGTAGCGGCATAAAAGCATACGGACATGAGTAGCAGCACTTAGACAAAATATATTATCATAGTATGATTAGTGTATTATGAATGCTCACATATGATTTCCCTTCGTAAGCGTACTATCTTTCACTGTGTATCTTTTAGTATGGTAGAATGATTTTTTGTTCTCTTACTCGTACTGTTGGTTGTGCTATACCAACACGATGATATGAGAGATTGTAAAATGATACGGACAAAAATTTTCAGGATCATTTTAGTTGCCAGATGTGGAGTCAAGATCAGGAGGAGGCAGCTGGACTCGGGAAGATAATTTGGCCGATTTAACCAAACTATGGACACTGCATGATACTATTAAGACTGTGATATATTTTGTATGTATTTTTTACCGATTGCTGTAAATTACCTAAATATTGTTTCCTTTAATCAGCATTATAAGGAAGAACAACAGCTCTTTACCTTGACAAAGATAATAGAAAAGTATTGTGCCTATCACTCATATTAGCCAGATATAGCTGCCTTCCAAACTGTGCAACCCTTACGGGGGTAGCACGTGGTTCTCCACTCACTTTCTTTCTTCAGCCAGGCTCTGGACACTTCTCTGTCATTTGAGCAGCAAATGCAAACACTCATAGGCAATCAGCTTGGCAAATTCCTATATTCAACAGACTAGGAAGAGCAACAGCTCTTTACCTTAAAAAGATAAGTGAGGGCTTAACCTTATTTGGGACTCACTTGATGCAATTTGAACTGAGGCTTCATATTATCCTTCTAATACTATGAAAATAAATGTTATATTTTACTGTCACTATACAATAAAAATTACTCTAATATAGTTTGCCTATATGACTTCTATGTATATAAATATAATACTTTTCTGCACTGTGCCCCACTGCCCTGGCATATCTGTGCCAGCTCGAGTAGGGGGTTACAAAAGTCACTGCTTCCCTTTGAGCACTTTCATGACTCGGATAGCGACATTTCTGATTGGGTTTTCAACTTCATCAACTGGCTGAGAAGACGACCTGGCTACAGACAGTGTACCCGGCATAAAAGCCTATGGACATGAATAGTACAGTTAGACAAAATATATTATCACAGTATGACTACAGTAGTATATTATGAATAATCACATATGACTTCCCTTAGTAAGCATACTATCTTTCACTGTGTATCTTTTAGTATGGTAGAATGATTTTTTGTTCTCTTACTTGTAATACTGGTTGAGCTATACTAACATGATGATATAAGAGATTGTAAAATGATACGGACAAAAATTTTCAGGATCATTTTAGTTGCCAGATGGAGTCAAGATCAGAGGAGGCAGCTGGACTCGGGAAGATAATTTGACCAAACTATGGACACTGTCTACTAAGGTCTACAGATTAAATATTTAGACCGTGCTGTCTACTATCAATATCTAAAACGATATGCAAACAAGAGACACGACTCACATGTTGGCAATATGTATAGTCTAGTGTTGTGGCCAAGTCAGGAGGCAATTTGACTTCTCAACAAAGTGCCTGAACATAGATTTTGATGATAACCAATGCTATTTCCCCCAAGGCTAGCTAAATCTAGATCATCATCTCCTTATTACATTACATTACGTGAACAGTAGGCAATATCCATCGTTTGGTCAAGGCCACATTATCGGCCCGACTCCAGCTCTCCCTTCTTATCTTGGGTCAAAATCTGGCAAGTGATTCTGAAAAAATTCTTTTTTTCCCCACATAACATTAATGTATTTTACCCAAGTAACAGGACACAAACGTTTGCACTTCATTCATCCACCCATCCACCAATACGGTAAGAGTGAGCAATCCACCTTGCAAAGAGAGAGACACAATGAAAGATATTACGACTACTTAGGGACATCAGACGTACACATTAGCATGATACTATTAAGACTGTGATAAATTTTGTATGTAATTTTTACTGGTTACTGTAAATTACCTAAATATCATTTCCTTTAATCAGCATCATAAGGAAGAACAACAGCTCTTTACCTTAAAAAAGATAATAGAAAAGTTTATTCAATTGTATTAATATACTCAACTCAGCAACTACAACTAAGCACTCATATTTTACTTCTAACACTATGAAAATAAATGTACCGGTATGTTATTGTTACTCTACAACAGAAAATACTTTGATATACAGTAGTCTGCTTCTACAATTTCTATGTAGATAATATCATACTTGGAACTGTTAAGTAATATCTATTAAAAATTATCCGGTCACTTTCTTTCTTTAGCCAGGCTCTAGACACTTCTCTAATCAGTTAACATCAATCGCAGACACTCATAAGAAATCAGCTTGGCAGGTTCTATGTTCAACAGATGAGGAAGAGCAACCGCTCTTTACCTTGAAAAGATATTAGAGGCCTATAACATCATAAGTTCGACTCATTGAGCCTCCGTGTTATACTTGCGTACATTAGAATTGAGCCTACCATTAAATACTTTATAGTTTGCCTTTTCTATACTTGTAATACTGTACTAGTTGTAAAAATAAATGTTATAGCTTGTTTCTTTTACTGTCACAATTAGTCATACAACATTAAATACTTTATATGAATGTCACACATTTGCCTTTTCTCACAGGCATCACTGTATCTATATTGTGCTCCCACTGTTCCCTGGCAGGTACAGTCAATGCCATTGTCTCTAGTAAGGGGTTATCTGTAATAAAGCAGCAGTAAAAGTCATCAAAGTCATTGCCTTTGATCACTTTCGTGACTGGGATAGCGACATTTCTGATTGGGTTGTCAATAACAGACTTCTAGTGACAATGTTATAAGATCTTGTTACTATACTAGTATTGGACTAGCCTAAGCTGTTTATGAGATTTTTCACTAAGGTGTACTGAGAAAGCATTATGATTTTGCCAAGTTTTATGTGAATGTTCAAGTTGATTACTCTTTACAATATTTTTTACCTATAATTTATGTACAGTAGTTTGCTTGAGAATGCCTTAAAGGCAACAGATTTTGCACTCCTGTTGTTTCATTTACTTTGTGGTTCCTCTTCCTATTACAAAATTAAAATTATATATCCTACCTACATTGTTTTCTCTTTAACACAAGGTGGTTATAGACTTAGGGCGGAGCTATCAATCAAAAGCCACCAAAGATTATTTGGTCAAGAGTTAATCAGGCAATTTTCAATTCCTCCCATATTGTAAATGTTGAAATTAAAACTGCAAACAGCAGTCACGTATTTTCTATTATGTTGTTTAAGATTAAGCCAGCCTTGTGCTGGCATGGGCTCTTGCTCCTGAAGCAGCCCGTAAATTTTCTATTAGAGGGTAGCAGTTACATAAAAAATATATTATCTGAGTAAGACAAGTATAATATGAATGCTCACATATGATTTCCCTTAGTAAGCCTACTATCTTTCACTGTGTATCTTTTTGTATGGTAGAATGAGTTTTTTTCCTCTTACTCATAATATTGGTTGACCTATATTAACATGATGATATAAGGGATTGTAAAATGATACGGACAAAAATTTTCAGGATCATCTTAGTTGCCAGATGTGGAGTCAAGATCAGGAGGACGCAGCTAGGCTCGGGAAGATAATTTGGCCAATCTGACCAAACTATGGACACTCTACTAAGGTCTCTAGATTAAATAATGAGACTTTGCTGTTTACTATCAATATCTAACATGCTATGTAAACAAGAGACACGACTTATACGTTGACAAAACATCTAGTGTTGTGGCCAAATCAGGGGCAATCTGACCTCAACAAAGCGCCGGAACATATATTTTGACGATAACCAATGCTATTTCCCCCTAATCAGTTTTACAGTATTGACTAGACATAATGTGAATGATGAATCGTGTCGCCTCATTATTACTGCTTGCTGTAGAGCAAGGAGCCCGTGCCAGCACAAGGCTGTCTAAATCTAAATCATCGTCTCCTCATTGCATTATATTAGGTGAACAGTAGGCAATATCCACTGTTTGATCAAGTTGACAAAATTACTGTCCTGTGCCCAGCTGCTTCCTTCTTGATCTTGGGTCAAAATCTGGCAACTGATTCTGAAATAATGTTTTTTCTCACATAACATAGCTGTATTTTACCCAAGGACACACACATTCGTATCACATCATCATAGTAAATTCATTCATCCACCAATATGGGTATGAGTAAATACTCCAGTTTGCAAAGAGAGACACAAGGAAAGATACTACACCTACTTAGGAAAATCAGATGTGAGCATCCACATGATACTTTAAAGGCTGATAAATTTTGTATGTTATTTTCACTGAATACTGTAAATTACCTAAATATCATTATATTTTCTTTTTGCTTTTAAGAAACTCAAAAAAGTAATCATTGGAGTTTTTTTTTCATTTTTGTTCTGCTCCTGCCTATAACCACCATAAGTTGCAAAATAAAAATAACAGGTAGGAGTGATACTACAGAAATGAGTTCTTTATGAGGAAGTGGTATACAGTGTGTGTGTGTGTGTGTGTGTGTGTATAAATTGCTGACTCACCATGGAACCAAACCCCGGTCTTTCGAGTGAGAGTCCAGGGCATTAGCAATTCAGGCATAAGGGTCAAAAGGAGTTGAACAAAGTACTTACGTACCTCAGGTTCTTCCTGGGGAGGTGACTAAGGCCTAACATACCAGCAAATTTTACCCAACTCCCTGACTCATCAACGCTTGAACTGCTAACATCTCATTCAACTTATCCCTTTCACTGTGAGATATGATGGCAATGAACACATGGAAACGTGTTTCACAGAAATAATTTCCAACACCATGGGACTAAACCCCAGTCTTTCGAGTGAGAGCCCTGGTCCAGGGCATTAAAAATTTGGGCACAAAGGTCATAAAAGGAGTTGGAACCTCAAGTACTTACAGTACATACCTAAGGTATTTCCCGGGCAGGCGACTAAAGCCTAACATACAAACGAATTTTACCCTAGACCCATCAGTGCTTGAACTGCTAACATTTAATTCGACTTACCCCTTTCACTGTGCGATATGATGTAAATGAACACATGGAAACATGTTTCACAGAAATAAATTTCTGATCACCATGGGACTGAACCTCGGTCTTCCAGGTGAGAGTCCAGGGCATTAGCAATTTGAGTACAAAGGTCATAAAAGGAGTTGGAACCAAGTACTGAACTTGACAGGTGACTAAGGCCCAACGTACCTGCAAATTTTACTCAACTTCCTGACCCATCAATGCTCGAATTGCTAACATTTCATTTGACTTACCCCTTCCACTGTGAGATAAGATGGAAATGAACTCATGGAAATGCACATTTCAAAGGTATTGCACAATATTAGTACTGAATCCTATATAAACTACCCAACAGACTTCTTTACTAGCTTTGATACTCATATGTTTTGTATTGTATCATTTATACACATATACTTTGTACCTCTTCGTGTCTCCCACTACAATGTACACCGCCCAATAAACAGTACCAGAAGATTTCATTTATATCATCCTACATCCAGGATATTTGACGACGAAAATGGAATAGACACTAACAACCGATCGCTTCACCAAAAAAGGTAATCACAGTTACAAATGGAAGGTAGTCGCGTAACCTTAACTACCATAAACATAACAGAATCCATGAAATGTTTCACTGACTAAACACACAAAAGGATAGCCAGTTCCTTATGGCATGTGGTTCCTAGCTGACTAAGGTCAGTGTCCCATGTTGCTGCCTACTGGTTATAACCAAGGTCATCCTCTAAGCATTCCAAACTAAACCACCTGACCTCCCCCAAAAGGCACATAAACCTTATGTATATATATTTTGAATTACCATTCAAAACCATCCTAGCTAAAGTCAAAATGATATTGCTTTCCCAATTTGTATATTAAATTTAACTTCTCAACAGTGCCAGTGGTAGACAATATCCATGGTTTGGTCAAATGGACCAAATTATCTTACCAAATTCAACTATTTCTTTCTAATTTTTGCTCAACATTTGGAAACTAAAATGATCTGGATAAATTATTTTTTGTCCATAGCTTTTACCAGGGAACACAAACACTTACAAGCCATCAATATGCTACGTTCCTTTATAAGGAAAGACCTTATTCAATTGGCCAATTGCAACTGAGCATTCGTATTATATTTCTAATACTATGAAAATGAATATTGTATGTTACTGTTACTCTACAACAGAAAATACTTTTCATATTAGTTTCCCTCTATAATTTCTATGTACTGTATATAATATCATATTTGGAACTTTTTAGATAATGTCTATAAAAATGATCAACTCTGAAAGATGAAAGTAGAGTACTGTGACCATCATTCATTTTAGCCAGATATTGTCTTCCGAACTGTGCAACCCTTATGGGATAGCAAATAGTTCTCTGATCACTTTCTCCTTCAGCCAGGCTCTAAACACTTCTCCAGTCAGTTTAACATCAAACACATACACTCATTAATCATTAGCAGAGCATGTCCCTATATTCAACAGAACAGGAAGAGCAACAGCTCTTTACCTTCAAAAGATAGGAGAATACAGTGTTTCAGTTCAAATCAGTTGATGCAATTTGAATTGAGCCTTCGTATTATACTTCTAATACTATTAAACTTAATGTTATATGTTACTGTCACTATACAACAGAAAATACTTTAATATAGTTTGCCTATATGACTGCTATGTATAGAAAAATCATACTTTCTGCAGACTGTGCCCTACTTCCCTGGCATACCTATGCCACCTCAAGTAAGGGGTTACACAAGTCATCGCTTCCCTTTGATCACTTCCTTGACTGGGATAACGACATTTCTGGGTGGGTTTTCAACTTCCAGTCAGTTGACAGGGAAGACGGCCTGTCTACAGATCCGAGTACCCGGCATAAAAGCTTATGGACATAAATAAGGATTGTTGGTAACCTTGCCACTCTTTTCAAACTCATGGTGTCAAAATACAGACCATGTCTGAACTAATATTTTCAATTGATTAGTATTAATGTGGATTCTAACAGACTTCTAGTGACAATGTTATAAGATCTTGTTACTACTGTATACTAGTACTGGACAAAGTTGTTGTGTGAAATTTTTCACCGTGTACAGAGTGTGCATTATGATTTTGCCAAGTTTTACGTGAATGTTCAAGCTGATTACTCTTTACAATATATTTTACCAATAATTTATGTAATTTGCTTGAGAATACCTTAAAGGCAACAGATTTTGCACTCTTGTAACTTCATTTACTTTGTGGTTCCTCTTCCTATTACAAAATTAAAATTATGTATCCTGCCTATATTATTTTCTTTTCAACACTCATGGTGGTTATAGACTTGGATGGGCTAACACAGTAAAAAACCCCGGCAGATTATGTTCAAGAGTTAATCACACAATTTTTAGTTCCTCACATATAAATGTCGAAAGTAAGATGCAAACAGTATTCATGTATTTTCTTGTAGATAGAGAGTAGCAGTTACATATAAAATATATTATCATAGTATGACATGTATAATATGAATGCTCACATAGGATTTTCCTTAATAAGCATATCTTTCATTGCGTCTTTTTCAAAGGTAGGGTGTTTTCTCTTACCTATAATACTGGTTGAACTATACTAACATCATGATATGAAAGATTGTAAGATGATATGGAAAAAAATTTTCTGGATCATTTTAGTTGCCAGATGTGGAGTCAAAACCAGCAGGAAGCAGCTGGACTCAGGAAGATAAATTGGCCGATTTGACATATACAGAAATTATAAATGAAAATGATATTTAGGTACATTACAGTATTCAGCAACGATTACATACAAAATCTGTTATCACAGTCTTATAAGTATTGTGCAAATGCTCACGCGTGATTCCCCTGAACTGGCGTACTATCTTTCATTGTCTCTCTCTTTGCAAGGTGGAGTGTTTACTCTTACCCTTGAGCGAAATTATTATGCTGATGGTTGTGGACCTTTGTGTGCCCTGTTACTCTGATAAAAAGAGAAAGCCAAGATAAAACGTGGCAGCTGGACTTGGGAAATTAATTGGGATGCCATCAGAGTAAGCTGTAACAAAAAATAATAATAATGATCAACACAGGTGGAGGGTGATATCATGCATATTATTTATCAGGAAGAGGTGTGTGTGTGTGTATTGAGATGCAAATACATTTAATACCCAGTTTTCTATACCATGGTAATAACTTACGCCCAAAAGAAACTATAATTGATAAAAGCTTTGTCACCAGTGGGATTCATGCTGCCGCCTAGTTGGGAAACAAAGACTTTTGACTACCGAGCTATCAACAGGGGTTAATGTTGTAAGTTACTTGTATGATATCATATACATGAAAATTATAGATGCAAACATTTAGGTATTTTCTACTATACAGTAAACACTTACATACAAAATTTATCATCACAAGATTAGAAGTATAATACGCTTGTTCCAAATGAAAATTTTTGGGATCATTTTAGTTGCCAGGTCATGTTGAGTGAAGTTCAGAAGAAAGCAGCTAGACTTGGGAAATTCTTTTAGACCACTTGACCAAACCATGGATGTTGTCCATTCACATTCCAAAAAGCTTGATGTAATGCTCTTTCACATAATGCCTATTTACATATAATCAATACTGTAATACTAACAGAAGAACTGAGCATTCGTTGCCATGTAAATACAAGTTCAGGCACTTTGTTGAGAAGCCAAGTTAGTTCCCAATTTACCCACAATAATACCGGCAGTGTGAGGAAGATTTTCGTTATGGTATCACTGTTGGGTAGAGTTAGGGGGCAAATAATACTTGGCCGACAATAAACAAATGCGTCTTCTTTATCAGCAGCCCTGAAAGTATAGGAAAAACCAGTTTCCAAGGTAAAAACAGGCGCAGAACTAATACTTAGAAATACCAAATTCAACTTCCAAAGTAATACCCCATGCAGAGCTAGGCTTGGCAGTACCTTCAAGTGTGACCCATTAAACTCATCCCTCCATCCCTGGTGCATTTTTCGACGAGCTCTCCACTGCTATGTTAAAAGAAAAGTAATGTCCTGATTAAACCTTTTGGTTAAAATTCATTTTCTTTTCTGAAGTGCATTTTCTCACAGTCCTGACTTGGCCCCTAATGCTTGGTTCTACCTTTTTTTTTTTTTTAAATGGCTAGGATATGATAGGGCACTCGGTAATTCTATATATTAGCTCCGTGCCTGTTTTTACCTTTTCAACTATTTTTTCTACACTTTTAGGGGTTCTGATACTGGCGGTGCATCTGTTTGTTGTCGGCCAAATGGAATGTCCCTTCGCTGTGTTTATTAATGGCCCAAGGGAGGGGACCCATGTGTTAACAAGTTATTGCACTTGCCAGACGGGATAAGAACCGTTCGAAACAGACGTACCCGTGCTCTGTCTTGTGAAGATCGCATGTGGAAACCCTTAATTGTTGGATGGACTTCGGCGGTTAATTACAGGTTAATTAGACTCCAGCGCCAATAATGAAAGGTAAATTCATAATTAACAACCAAAAAACTGCAGAAAAAGCCAAGTTGGTAATTCTAAGCTGGCTGTCCGCGGTGAGCTAGACTGTGGCAATTGGCGTTTTTCTATGTTATTTTACTTGCTTTACAAGAATTTAAAGTAATATTTTGTCGCCCGGTTGTAACTAAACTGTGATTGACCTTGAAGACTGACTACGACTTGATTACCTAATGCAGGGTAGGTCAAGCCGGCATTCCGCGGCAAGCGCCCCCCCCTCCATAGCTAATACGGCAAAATTGTAACAAGTAAACACCTCCAGGCTACATTATGATGGTATTTTTAGGGGTGTTTACTGGTTAAAATTTTGCCATATTAGCTATGGAGGGGTGGGGGGCTTGCCGCGAATGCTAGCTTAGACCTACCCTGCGTTAGGCAATTCAAGTCGCAGTAGTCTTCAAAGTTCAATGACAGCTTAGTTACAGCCGGCCAACAAAATAGCTTAGTTACAGTGAGTAAAATAACATAGACAACGTCAACTGCCATTAGGTTAGAATTACCCTCAAGTTATAGTGACTCAAAAGATACCAACCTAACATATCCTAGGGGTGTCTGCTGGCTACAATTTTGACGTACTGGCTATGGAGGGGGGTTGTTTTATAATTTATTAATTTTTTTTTTCATAGTGTTTGGGTTCAATATAACAAGAGTGAAGAGCCTTTTCAAAAATACAAGTTACATATATTGTGTATTGGCAATTCACAATACCAGACTACAACAGCGAAATGAATACAAACAAAATCCCCAAGTATTTCAGCTTCAAATGAAAAGAAATAACAATAAATAAATCGCACAAAATACGTCAGGCGCTCATGCCCGTGCTACTCACCTAATGTTGCAGTTGGTCGCCATCTTGACCATCTCGGGGTAGGCAGAGATTTCTGACCGAAATTCACTTAAAATGGTATTTTATCGGCACTTTTCTCATACTGCGCAATAACAGGAAGCATTGCTTGGTCACAAGAAAGTTAGACGCTTGTGTAGTTTTACTTACAGTGTCGATAAATGAAGAAAGTTGTCACATGTTCTTTTCACACTGGGGAACTTCAACCAAATTAGTTAAGATTTCACGGTGCGTTTACTCTATTTATTTATAGTAATAACATGAAGTGTTCTTAAATGACAAGATTTACATATATTTTTTTTTAATATAAATTTCACCTTCTAATGTCGAAAAATATGGTAAGATACATCGGACGCATTTAGTTATGTCAAAGCACCCGGTTACACGGATACTCGATTGTTTACAGTTTTATATAAACAATAGACTAACGGAGTTTAAGTTCCAAAGGCTTAAGTAAATAAAACTATATAGTTTCAAAAAAGAAAAACGTACAGAAAGATCGTTTTTTCGGGTATTAAAGTACCCTAATAAATTTGAAATATTTAACATCGAACCACTGCATTTTTAAAGAGCATATGAGGCTCACTACGTTATTTCTGAACTGTTTTCTCTTCTCACATTAAACAGAATTATGTCATGGGCCTGAAAATATTTGGAAATTTTTATAACATGCAGTATCTGATGAACTGATCATCACAGACATGGGGAGCACGTATCCGAACAAAGGTGTTAAATTATCAACTTCGTCATCGTGTATCAAATATATTTTTGAATTCTCGAGTAAGTTTTAAGTTCTGATTAAACGTTTCGCATTCCCTGTCTTGCACTGTGCACTCTGCCGTAAGAGCTTATATACTAATTCCCAGTAATGAGCCATAACAGGGTCCAAAATCCGTTAGATTAAAAGTACAAGACTCTACTGGAAAAACCCGTAGACTTTTGTCTCTGTTCTATCTCTGTACACGATGCTAGAAAAACGGACTAAGATAAATCACAAATTTTATTTTCAACACTCATTACATGTTTACTTGGCTACTATGCCTTGACGTATAACCGACAAATCACAAAGTTTGTCAAATCATTTAACAAGTGCGTCACGACGAAAATCAAATACGAATGTACACCATCTAAACACTTACAGATACTGGTTTTGAGATGAGTTGAGTGAGGGATGGAAGAATTATGATTTCCACAAGATTTTTACTCTCCAAAAATTCACTGTGAAATAATCGAATACTGTACAGACATTTATATATAAAAAAACTTCATATTGGATGGCAAAACTGTACTGTTCAGTTTACAAAATCTTTCCTATTTCATTATGGTTGGTCAAACTAAATTAATGCAATATGCTGAACTGAATTTTCCAAGATGATACACTAATGGTCACATATACCCAGTACTTAAAACTATCGTAGACTTACATGAAAGCGTAACATAAAACTACTGTACATCAGCATCTGAACTGATGATGAAGTTACAGTATTCCCTTAAAAAAAATTTTTTGGAATACACGCTAATGCCCAAATTCATTATTATGGTAAAAAAAAAGATGGAGTGTACCAACTATCGCATTTGTGTAAAAAGACAGCACTTGTACAGTGATTCAAAACCTCTGCTTGATTGGAAACAGAACATTATGTGCAAGGTATACGCCAATAATTAAATTCAACCGTTATCACAAGTTACTGAGTAAACAAGTATGATGGAAGTACAAACAGACAATTGGAGTTCCTTTGCGCAAACTCCCCAGTCCATTTTGGGAGGCAGGATTAAAAACAGAAACATATTTCATGGAAGTTATCAGAGGCTGGCATGAACATAACACAAATGTAAGTGGGTCTGCCTATTTACAGTACTTGAGCGCAAATAGTATTCTTCAGTTTCAAAACACCTTACCTGTCACATCTTCATGCCTACCCTCTCCCCTCCAATCAAAAGCCATTTTTTGAGTGACCCTGGTCCGTATCCTACCCATCATTGTCTGTTGACGTCCAGTGACTCTGCAGTCAGTTGCAATGGAAAAGGTGCTCAAAGGAAATAGTTTTTTGTAAGACAAAATTTGTTTTACAAATGTGTTCATCAAGGGATCAGGCCTGATCCATTTGTTGTATATAACTGAGGAAATTACAAAGGAGTGCAGAAGAGAAGCTCCTGGGAGCTACTATATGCAGATGACCTGAGGTTAACAGCAGAATCAGAAAGAAAGGTTGTAGAAATGTTTACAAGATGAAAGACTGGAATGAACATGAAGAGTGAAAATTTACATAAACTAAACAATGCTCATGTTGACTGGCAAGGAAGCAAATTAAAAAATACAGCCCAGAAAATATACATGGTGTAAAATTTTGGATGTCCAAAATGTTAGAAAAAAAAAAAAAGACAAACCAGAATGACAGGGAAGCAGAGAGCCACGTTTTGGTATAATAGCAGATCTCAGAAGATCTCAGGGATACCTTAGGCTGTAAACAGGCATTGAAAAAGCAGTATAAAAACAGAGAAGCTTCAGTGCATAAAGACTGCACTAAACTGTAGAGTCTGGAGAGATGAAAAGTGGAGGATAAGGAAGTGAGAGAGGGCATAGTAACTATATTAATGCGACCCAGAAAAAACTCACCTGTGGTCCCCTTCTACCACCCCTAATGAGCAAATAATTTCACACTGTGCTCATTTTAACCCCAGTGTAAACAAGAGAGAGAGATTACTTGTATCTTGCTTTTCTTATGAAATCAAACACTATGCAATGGCATTTCATCTACTATGTTTAGCAATGTTAGCATGACAATAGGGACAATGTTTGGCTGCATGAAAATATAAATACCCCTAATTAGGCTATTCCATCTTAGGAGGGTTCAGCTCTACCAATCTACAGTAGTACGTATTTTGTGATAAATATAATTAACAAAACTTAGCTAATTAGGATAAACTGGAAGGCTGCACCAGGTGAATTTTTTTACTGCTGAAGTACAAATAAAAAATATACTATAAGAAATGTATCTGCCTGAAAAAATGTCTTGAATATTCTGCCATCAGAGGTGTGACCAAAAGGTTGTATGTAAGGGATAACTTACATCTAATTGTGAAAGTGTGTACAGTTTGCATAAACAAACTAGGCTACTCACTTCATGCCTGCTTCTGTGTAGAAGCGCAGTCATGGAAGTAGTTGTAAAAATAAGCAAATAAATGGGCAAACAAGAATGCTAATGGAATCACAAAATACATTACAATTAAGGTACAGGCTAGATAAGACGCACCACTTAATAATTGATGCTTTTAAACATTGTAGATAGGCCTATGTAAGAGAAGTTATGCTACATTTGAAGGCTTCTCCATTTTTCAGAGTGAATTTACATTTACCCTAAAAATCTGAGGATAAGGAATAATTTTATTTTCACCTATTACCACAGGTAAATTATTGGTTCTTTTTTAATTATCCATCATTAAGTAGACATCGCATTTTTTAATTAGCTCTACTGGTTTGTGCTCGAGCCTCACCTGTTTATACATGTTCCCCAAGCAACAGAATGCCAACATCCACATTGTTACTATCAAGATGTCAGTCTACCCATTCCTGTAGGACTTTCATTACCCTTAGTATGAACCTTCGATGCAAACTCCCTTTAGTTTTAGGATTGTTGATGCTTGTATGTCTTAGAGAGGCTATTTTGCTGCTGTAAAAATCTGCGTTATTTTGCCTTAAATTTATTATTCAACAATAATTTATGTATAGAATAGAAATACTTTGATCTTTCACAAACTATGTATTATTCAAAGGTAATTTATTTGTAATATAGCAATCTCCAAATCTCCCACACTTTCCTTACCCAAACTATGACCTTCAATGCTTAGTATACTGCGTGTATGCACTGTACTTAACTGTGCTAAATGACAAAAGTGCAAATAAAACTGCACACTTGTGAATGGATGTGCGGAGCAAAGATCCAAACTGCCTGGATGAATTTAGCTGAATATAGAATTTAGGCCAAAGGCCAAGCGCTGGGACCTATGAGGTCAGTCAGCACTGAAACGGAAATTGACAGTTAAAAGGGTTAAAATGTGTAACTGGAGGAAAACCTCGCAGTTGCACTATGAATCAATTGTTAGGAGAGGGTGGAAAGTAAGATGGAAGAGAATATGAAAGGAGGTAGAGTAAAAGAAATGAGCGGGGTTGCAGCTAGGGACCGAAGGCACACTGCAAAGAACCTCAAGTTAATGCCTACAGTGCACCGCACGAGGTGCACTGATGGCACTAACCCCCTATGGGGAACTGCCTGGATGGGAGTGCAAGAAATACCTCAGCTCACCTAGGCAGTCTTAGTTAGTTCTGCAGCATGCACTCTTATTGCACTACCATTCAAACCAGTAATCTGGTCATTGTGCTTTCATTTTCTCATTACACTTGCATATGCACAGCATTCATTATACTGTACTGTAGAGTCCATAAATTACATGTAATGCAATACCTTTGGAAGTCGTGTCTGATGATAATAGTTACGTGATCATGAACGTTTAGTTCTGTTAGGCTTGGCTACTGTTACAGAGTTCTTGAATTGTACATTTTGCTGGCTAAGTGTCATATTTTCTGGTTTGGCTGCATTTAACGTATGCTTATTAAAAATTACAACATGAACAATTTTTATTTCTTTGCTTTCTATAGTTTTTCAAGCTCTTGTACAACTTCACAGGCTAAAGTAGGGTTACTGTAGGTTTTCTGGCTAGCCTAGTTACTAATCACTTTTCTGCATTTTAGATATTTTCTCACTCCCTAGGACATATGGTGCTAAAAACAAGAGGGGCTACTGGATATACTTGATTCCATCTTTACACTACCAAACTATCTGTCTTGGCTGTTTTCATAACAAACTATCCCTGTCTTGGCTGTTATAGCTGCAATATTCAGCTCCGGGGGAGCTTTGCTGTATAAATACAGGTATAACAATAATTCTCAGAGAACAGCTCCTACATTACATTAATTTCAAGGATACAACCCTTCACCCCAGAACTAAAATATCCTACTCCCAACCCTGCAGAATGCTTTCTACGGACACCTTGCTCTTGAAAGTATAATACTAATTAAGAGCTCAGTACCATGTATGGGGCTACCCTCAGAAGTGGGCATCTCACCTGCTGGTTAACTGGTGTTAGTGCCAATATGAGGTTCAGAACACAGTTTAAGCTTCCAAGAATGGGTTCCAAGCTGTTTCCTAAACTGGCACAATCAGGCTTCTGTGAAATAACGGTTTGCATCTATAAAACTAAATTTAAACAGATTGTATGTTCTGAGCACTACAAAAGCTGTATACAATACTTCATCACTCTACGAAAAATAACTTCCTAGTGAAGCACTTTTAATAATATAAAGACAAAATATCAAAAGTACGTACTGTAGTATTATTCGTGTGACAAATAAAAGTACATAGTAAAAGTATACAATGTCATTTCCAAAATAACTGAGAAATACTATAGACCAAAACCTATAAAGTGAACATTAAAGCTTCAAATAACTACTGATGGACCTGACCACGTCGGACTTGACTTATGAATATTTATGTAGCAGAGATTCAATTTTAAACTACATGGATGGGTAGGAATAATTACTTTTGTAGGGATGGCTCCTTCTCTACAACTCACTGATATGCATGAGAAAAATCCAATTTTAAGTTTCTTGCACAAAAATTAAAATATTCATATAATACAAAATAAAGACCTATAGTACATGCATGAAAACTAAGAGGAGGGGAGAGCACACCTTTAATATGGCATTTATGCATGGTGCCTTTTTATTGTAAAGTACATTAATAAACATAACAGCTAATGATCATAAATAAACTTAGCAACCTTACTAACAGTGACTAGTGAAGCAGGAAAAGAGAGGTGGAATAATCAAGTTGATAAGAGTTCTCTTATCATCTGTTTCCACAAAACACAAAATGACATGTGTACTACCTGTATTGAGTATACAAGCATATAATATCATACATTAGAAACAGTAATGTTTATAGTACCAACCATACAAAATATGAAACTAAGCAGAAAATAAGAATCTTACACCATTTATTTTATAATAACAATGAATAAATAAAAGCCTTCTTCCACATTTGGTTTTCTTGTTATTTACTATGCTACTGCATACTACATACCAAGTGGAATGTATTTGTCATGTGTCTTGCTTAAGCACAATCAAATCTGTTAAATGAAATGGGCAAACACGAGTCCTGTGTATTTATATTACGCAATCACCTTTAAAATATGTAAACAACCAAGAGGGAATTAGGTTGGATTTTGTTTCTATTTTCATACGATTGAAACTTTACCCATTGCCCAAATACATGTCTTTCATCATATCTGCCTTTACTTTATTACTAATAGTCGCACAAGGTGAGGTAACATCAAAATCTACTCTGTCTTTCAATTTAGTCTAAGGAACAAGTCTACCTGCAATTTTTCATCTGAGGTTTTGCGCTTTTGGGTTTTGTTTTTAATGATTTCCCATTTTAGAATCATTAAAATTTTGTTTTGCATACCTTGGACCATAAAAAGCCTCATTTTGGATGTTATTTCTTTGATCAGCTTAAAATTTCTCATATATCACATAATATGTACATTGCATATGGAACATTTTCTGATATATGGCTTAAGTGTCAACTTTTTATTTGTCACTGAGGATAGTCTAACAATCAAATGAAGAAAATACTTGAAAGCTCTGGAGTAGTTCACTTGTATTTCTATAACAATGATTTAGGGTACCTGTACAGCTATGTTACACAAAAAACAGCTATTAATTCCACATAAATGAAAACACACCTACATCTGAGGTCATGGTCGTTGCTACTAGTCTCTTCTAAAAACTGACTTGAAGTACTGGTAAGAAGTACAGTGAAAATCACTATTACCTGTTTAAGCAATGTGTTGTGGAGCACCAAGGCCAAGATACCTGTTTCATATATCCATACTGCTTCACAAACCTGAAGCTCTACCTTCAAGAAACTTGTGTCCAATGACCACAACAGTTTGGCCTGAAGAACAACAACTTATTTGCACCCAGTTGAGATGAGCTAAGCAGGTTACAAATCTATACTGTCCTTGAAGGCATATGCCATAATAATAATATTCCATGGATCTTTTCCAGTCAATAACAAATCAATTTTCAAGTTTATGCTTTCAGTCAAAGTCCCTTTCATTGAAAAAAGGATGTAAAGTACCTGCAATACATTTTGATCTTGAGGTTAATGAGAGTTTAGGTATTAAAATACATCTGACTTTTAATTTTTGCTTTTACAGGCATCCCAAAAATTTCTTGTTATTTCTATGTCATATATTTATATATATATATATATAAGAAATAAAGAATCTTTATATCCAAGAAAATCAAGGACATATGTATGTACTTCAGTTACATTCTTAGCGCTTTCATCCTTCTACAACAATTCAAGAAAAAAAAAGACAAGAAATTTTTGAAATAAAATAGCTAAACAATTAAAGGTTACATAATAATTAAAAAAATATGATAGATGATGCATTTAAATGGATGATATGATGGCAATACACATGCACTAACTCATTTCCTGTTTTTTACTTTACAAGTATAAAGTAAAATAATCCCTTCATTATCCATAGTCATTAACTCACAAAGCTGCACCCAGAAACTCTTCATTATCAGTATTTTGTAGCTGTTGATGTATAGGAACTATTACAACTAAACAGTACATATAGTAGTTTAACCAAACCACCAAGTCATTTCTAGCTGTGTCTACAGGCTCTGTTCTTAAATGAGCAGTGAAAACGAACTAATTATCAGGGAATATATAATCATTAATAATGCTGTGGTATCAGTGACCATTAAACGTTATTAATACTGTATTAGGTATTTTATCCAGAACACTGAGTTAAAATGAGTCTTACAGGGCTGTATTAAAGCAATAAGATATAGCTCCTGATCAGTGAGATATTCAATGAAATAACAAGGGTAGACATCCACAAGTTTTACAGATCATACTTCAATTACGTTGTGCATTTAATTTACGTTTGAATATTTTCAATAACCATTGCAAGTTAATTTCTCTACTGATTACCAAACTTAAACTATTATCAGTAAAAAGTTAGAAGCAGTGAGCATGATATATATGAGATAACATAAAATGAAGTGTTCAATTAAAAGAACCTGGCTATCTCCATAGGCTACCTCAAGTCCAATATTGCTTTTGACAGAAAATTGCAGTTTTCTTGAATGCTAAAAGAAGACTGCCAATGGCTTTACATGACTTGCCATTTGATGTTGCCAACTCAACTTTCTTGAAAAGCTGCCTGGGATTTGAATTTTCCTGTTTAACCACTTTGCATAGGTTACTACTGAATTTAGCATCAAATTATCGCAAATGGCAATGGTAATTTTCCACAAAACACCTGGCCCTATGGCAATTTGACAATTGTCCTCCCTCCTATAAGTACCACACAACTCAGTTTGTGCAAATATGTGACACACTGCATACTGCTCATGTCCTTTTGCTCTCTAGGGCATTAGAGGTTACTAGCAGCCTATAGTAGACCACAGCCATGACTTGATGGTTACATAACCTGTACTATGCCCAAATTACACTCATATCCTGGCAAGCCTTGGCCAAATGAATGTAGATAATCAAGGGACTACCACAACAGATAAACTTATAAATTATCAACAAAACATTACTTCTGTCGCACCAAGTTAGAGGAGTGTTGCATGATTTTGTCAAGTTTATATGTTACATGGCTGTCATTTGTGCTTCTGGCAGGATAGTAATACAGAGGTATAATATAATTCCAACTGAAGGTAGTTCATGTAAATCAAGGTTTGTGCAAATCTAGCTTGTCTACAAAGGAAAACAAGAATTTCTTTAAACACTTAACACTTACCAGCGCCATCTCTTCCTTTATCTTTGTAAATATAAAATTATACCACAGAAAAAGTCTTAAATTTCCTAAATACTACAACAAAGTTTTTATGAAATATTGTCTTCTAGATTAGATGGATGAATTACAAAAAATCTCACAACTCGATGTCTCAGTTATAAAGGGGATTGTACATACAAAAAGTTCTACTGGGAGAAAGGATGGGGAATTAACACATGATGATTATGACTTGTAATCACTGA
Source organism: Macrobrachium rosenbergii (assembly GCF_040412425.1). Classification (NCBI taxonomy): domain Eukaryota; kingdom Metazoa; phylum Arthropoda; class Malacostraca; order Decapoda; family Palaemonidae; genus Macrobrachium; species Macrobrachium rosenbergii. The sequence goes on along the minus strand of NC_089747.1, from coordinate 4,060,878 downwards.
TCCCATAGTAAAAATTCAATACAATAAACAAACAGTGTGCGTCAAAAGTCAGCAAACAAGTGCATATACATATCAATAGGTCATCAAGAACATGGACATGAATGTTGTTTCATTTTGCTCACAAACATGAGTTGTACAGGAAAAAAATAAATGAACTATGTACAGCACTTCTACAGAATTGTCTCTAAAACTTTAGAAATGTTAACAACTGCTTTCTATCATGAAAGCTGTCAGATTCCTTACTAAACTACAGGGAGAAAAGCTTACAGAATGCTTACATACAAATATCCTCTAAAAATCTATATTGAATGTTATGAAATGCCAGCATAGACTGCATGATAGTATGAAAGGCTTACTGAGAAGCCATTATAAGCATCATCTTTGGCTTTCCAATGAATACAAACTAGGAATGAACTAAACCTAATGAGAATATAAATTTTTATGAAAATATGGAGTTATACATTTATACAATGCTGTGCATATTTGGACAGCACGCGTTTTCTGCCATCCAAATATGGACAACCATACGCAAGATCTCTACAAAATATTTACAATAATTACGTAAACAAGGTTTCTGTCTTTTTTTACCTAAACGAACTGCATCACAACCATGATTATCGATAATCATCTACAGTCACAAAACAAGCTTGGTTTACTTCAAACTTTCATTCATAATAATTGAACACCTTGGTTATAGTTCTACGGATTAATCAAATGTTGCCCATTTGGTTTCACTTCGATCTGCAGAATCCGACTCTGCTGCATGAATGGCATCGCAAGTCTTGTTGTTATTCAAAATTGTATTGTTATTATTAGCGGGAGATGCTGCTCTGGAAGGGCTATTTACACTAAGCTTCTGAAAGTCTTTAGAAAAATCACCCAAGAGGTCTTTTTGTGACAAACGGGGTGGCCTCTGTGGTTGAGAAGCGGAACTGTTCAGACCTTTGGTTGCATGACTCATTGGAGGTTCAAACTGCACATACGGACTTGGTCTGTTTACCATGTTCAGAGATGATTCTTCAGGGGCTCTAGATAGCATACTTGTTGCAAAGGCTGCTGTAGCACTACCACTTCTTGTTGCATTGGGCAAAGGATGCTCTCCAAGTGGTTTGTGTTGATTATAAATTGGATTTTGACACCCAACTGGCACACCTAAATTTGTCTGCAGAGTGGAGAATGGACGGTATTCTGGTGCTGATGACTGGAAAGGGGTGAGTGGTCGATATTCTGAAGTTCTATTTGGTGTTGCATTAGGCAAGCCTGTGGTGTTGATAGCAGCTGTCCTGGCTAAAGCTGGATGAGGTACAGTTTTACTAGGAAGGTGAGATGTACTAGCACTTCCACTCAGATCTTTATGATTCAATTTACCTGTGTATAACAAACATTCTATTAGAATTTAAAAATGGTGACATGTGACTGACTTAGAATACAAGAGAAGCAGAGCATACCCTACCCTCCACAAGGTAAAAATCAATGTTGTTACATAACAGCCCTATGGATAACTGTCCCCAAGACTCCAGACCATAAATCTGATGCCAGACATTCCTGGAACTTAAGGACTAACTTCTTATCTTATTTGTCTTCATTCATAGTTCCCATATGAATAAACAATGCTTTTCATATTTTTAAATCCAAAACGTTTTTCAATCATAGAGTAAATGCCTCACTCCCTGCGCCACACTTATTCTTTCCCGTTTGTGCTGCACAATGGATTGAGGAGTATATTGTGTAGCAACAGGAAAGATAACATCCCATTTCTCTTGATTCAACAGGCTGGGGCGACTGGTATTTCTCACAGGGGAATAAGCCAACTCACAATTAATAGGTTTGTACTGAAAATTTTGTTTTGTGTTTAAAAATACACCTATTTTCTTTTACAAGTCTATCCATCATACAGAGTTCTCATTCATGATCCAACTGAATGCACAATATGCCTGATGAGCTAAATAACTCTCATAAAAAGACAAGTTTTATGAAAAAAATCTATGACTCTAATGATATACCGTACAGTATAAAGACAAACTGTACAAACTAACAAACAGTAAATACATTTGTTAATCAACCTTTCTCCACAAAGCATTACCATTCCCAGGATACAGTCCACTTCAGAATATCTTGTGATCAAAGCATCAAGCAGCTTTGTGGCTGTGATTTCATGTATTTTCTTAGTATTGATCTAAACCTGTTACTTTTAGTACATTCACACAGCAGTTAACTTTGAGATTATAATGAACATAGTTTACAATAAGTCTTTAAAGCATGAAAACCTCACAACTGTACAACCTTCATACTCATCAAGATAGCCTAAATGGTTTGTTCTTAAAAGAAAAGTTTAAGAGATAATTCTACAAAATTTCCTTAAGGGATCTGTTTCCAAGACTTGATGTTCCTTACTGGTTGAAAACTGCACTGTAAAATTATCAGAGGGCATCTGTATTCTCTACATTCAGGCATCGGTCAAGTGGGTTATTTATCAAATACCCATGCATCAAATGGGTGTGACAAGTCCAAATGAAGGTTTTTAACTTCATTCTTAACTTTTCTAGAATGGACAAAGCTGATATGCACTGGATGTTCAATCCTACAACAACCATCAGTTCCTCAATATAAAGGACTAGGTTTTATGTACGTTGCTCCTCAGTGGATCACAGTGGGACACCGTATATGCTATAATCATCTCACTTCAATTTACATTTCAAGTCAATGTTTACTCAACTCTTCATTTTGTAAAAATACTGAATAGAGAAGCCCAACATTACAGGACATTGGAAAAAATTAATGTATAACATTTTAACTAAAAAAAAAAATGCTGTACAGTACAAATAAAAAAAGGCTTGTAAACTTAAATTGTTGGTCAATGAGGTAAACTCAGTCTTGGGAGATATTTGCTTAATGCATTATATATGTACTATACAAAAATTGAGTTAAAGTCATTCATAAATTTAATTAACAGAAAGTAAAACATATTAGGTTCAGGTTGAGATACGTTATCATGAAAGGAAAAATCAGAATCAGTTTTCAATCATGTCTGCTGAAAGGCATTTAAACAATTTCAACAATTAGTTTTATTAAGCTGATTAACATTTTTTCCCTCTCACTTACCTGGAAGATTTGAAGTGGATTTTGTTGTGGGGATAGGCGGGGGTGACTGTGTAGGTCGCTTGTGTTTTGGTGTGATATCTTTTGATAACAGAGGATCAAAAATCTCATCTTGGGGAGATTCCAGAAAGATGAGGTCTTGACCATTCCCATCCTGGAATTTGTGACGTAAAATATAGTCTAAATAGCCATTTCCAATCTGGCAGCTGTAAACATCCATTGACATCCATGCATTAAATTGATCACGTTATATATATTGTATATCAAGATAGACACAAACAGATATTTCATTACAACATTAAACAAAACAAAAAAGCAAAATAAAAGCATACACAAGTAAAATGGACCAAAATAAAATGGCATAAAATGCAGGATATACACCCAATGAACCTGAAATAAGCATGCAATGAAGCAAGTACTTGTAAAAGCAGTCACTGAATCAAGCATACGCTGAAATATCCATACCTATACTAAATAAAACAAGGGTACATAAAAGCACATTACTGTATATACACTATGCACCTGGTATTTAACTAAACAACAAATTGCAACTGAATATTTATCATGAGCCCAATTGTTAAATATTGAAAAGTGATTACCTCCTCCTCACCAGAACCCTGATTCAAGCCATGGTGGGGGCTAGGGCTCCTTGTTCGACGGCCTAGGGATGGGGGAGGTGGGGGTAAAGGGCTGAGGGATTTGTCAGGATGCCTGGACTGAGTGCTGGAAGGACGAGGAGGATCTGGACTAGGAGGATAATAGGATGAAGGTGATGAAGGAGAATGAGGAGGATTTAGTGCTGGAGATAAACTTCTCCCTTGAGGAGAAGGACTTTGTAGTGGTGGTGAGATGCTGGTCAAAACAGCTGGCAGGCTCATAGTCATGATATCTGTTGTTTGTGAAGCAGAGGAAAAGAAAAGGAGATTTCCAGCATACCCAGGCTGCGATGAGGAAAATGTGGCGTGTGGTATATTTACAGGGGAGCACAATATGAAATCTTCAGAACTCTCTATGGCTTCAAATTCAGCAACTGGGGCATCATCATCAATGGATTTTGTTAGCTTAGAATAAAAATACCCTGGGGTACCCTGTTTAGTTTTGGAATACTTGGATAAAGATGCAGAAAAAGCTTGGCTTGCCCCATACTTAGGAAAATCGGTGCTACTACGGACAGAAGATACAGAGGAGGATTCCAAACCAACTACACGATGTGGTTGCTGGGGAGACCTTGATGGTGAAAGAGAAGCATGCCCACACTGAGAATGCAACTTAGCAGGAGACAAGGCAGAGGATGCATAACATGTGGCAGGAAAATCAGTGGTGATTTTGGTGGCTATAGTTTTACAGACTGGAATAGTACACTTAGAGGCAGAGCAATCACGAAACTGCCCACGGCGCGTGCCTGATTTTTTATGCTCCCTTGGAATTGTTGAGTAGCTTGTACATACAGCAGAGATGTTGGAGCCATCGTTAGTAGAGTGAGAAGTAGATGATGAAGGGAGATGGGTATGTCCCCATAAATGTGAGTCCACTACTGAGTTATCAGCTTCGGGGGCAGTGAAATCTGTATCGTGCAGAAGCTTAGGAGAACGAAAATGAGAAGTCGAGGAGCTGCCTAAACCATCCCCATCTTCACCACCACCATTACTGTCATCGTCAAATGTGACAGGAAAACGGTAGCCAAAAGATGCCATTATGGGAGGAGGAAGTTCTATGTTTAAGGAGAGGTCAATGAGAGGAAGAGAGGTGAGGCTCGCACTCAGCTGCTGCAAGAGACATATAACACATAACTTAGTGACCTGTCCTACAACGATAAAAATAAAGCTTTTGTAGCCATCTCCAATGTCCACTCTGTCATACAGTGTACACAGAATGTACCATATTATTAACTGAAAATCTGAGACTTTTTTTCAGTTTCATGTACTGCATACAAAAATTTCCAGTACAGTATTCATGAAAAGTTAAATAGCCACTAAAGAGCCAAGTGAAAAAGCAGAAAATGACTGAACATTATACACTGACAGACAAAAGAAGGCAAAACAATTAGAAAAGTATATGTTGGTGGCATTATCATCATTTTATACGGTATATATGATGATCTCAGGAATTAATATAATTTGCTCCATAGTTAGTAAAACATGTTATGAAAATGAAATATATTAATTAATGATGTTGATTACAAAAATGTAAATATGTAGTCATATATTAATAATGTTTACCTTAGTTATAATTTTTTCTACAAATTACCCCATTTCAGTCCACACACACTGACATAAAAAAATGTGTGCTTTACAGAAAAATTCAAATATGACTGATTACGATTAACTACATACATAATACTTTAAAACACGTAGCATTTAAAAATGGATGAGACTGAGACAAAGAGAGAGAGAGAGAGAGAGAGAGAGAGAGAGAGAGAGAGAGAGAGAGAGAGAGAGAGAGAGAGAGAGAGAGAGAGAGAGAGAGAGAGAGAGAGAGAGAGAGAGAGAGTGAGTTAAATGATGGAAACAGATGATTATGCATAAAACATTAGAAAAATAAGTTACCAAAAATATGAGCTCATACATCTGTTTAATGATGAATGGAATGTCATAATCTACTGGTCAGCATATGGAAATTACCTAGTTTAACCAAGCCACACAGACTTAATAATGTGAGCTGATATGGTTTTACTATGAAAAATATTTCTAATTTTCGTTTACTGATTTTCATAAGATTATTTCCAACACGCCAATATATATCACTAAGTTTCATTTATATAATTGTATTCTTTCCTCAATTTGTAAATTAATATCAACATATAATGATCAAATTTTAACTCTCTACAAACACTTTTCCATACCACTGTACTTCTGGACATCCTAAAATGAAACTGTACTGCCTGAACACGTGTTTACCTACAGAAAATTGTTCTGCAAAAGGTTTACCTAGATAATCGTCAGCTGGTTGATCCATCACACACTGGAAAAGATTAAGTTCTGTCTCTTGCCCACTGATAAAGGACTAGTACTGGATTAGTAACACCTAACTGAACAGATTCTGTGCTTATCAGCTCCATATTTTATTGTGTTATGCTACCATTTTAGACATGATACAATTTTAAATAAATCTCTTAAACTGAACATTACATGTAAAGTACAGCACATGTTAATTTAATGTTCAGAACTATGTGGAATTAATGTAATGCCTTCATACATCCCAACTTTTGTTTCCAAAGGCACTTTTTCATCTCTTCTAAGCCTATTATATAGAAATATGACATTTTATTCTAAAATAATGTTTAACACATACTTACCTGTTAGTTACATATAGCTTTAGTCTTTGACGCCACGGCAAAATTTCAAAACGCATGGGCAGCGCCAGTCCGAATATCGGGTGATCGCCTACCTGCCCTCTGTCGGGCAATACTAGGAACTATTCCAACATGCTTCAGAATAATTTGCCTACCTGTCCCCGTGGGAGGAGGTGGGTGGAGCATGTAACTAACAGGTAAGTATGTGTTAAACATTATTTTAGAATAAAAATGTCATTTTAACACATACAACTTACCTGTTAGTTACATATAGCTGATTGACACCTTTAGAGGTGGGGCAATGACAGCTAAAAAGAGTTGTTGGAAACATTAAGGTTATTAATGTAGAAAATTTCTAGTTCCTCACCTGCTAAGGTAGCTGATTCCACAGTTACTGCCTCAGTAACCTGCTATCCTTAGAGCAACCCTTGAGGGTATAATGACCTGGTCGCAGATTGCTTAAGCTGGGTATCAGTCACCTAGACATGGCCGTGACAATACCAATAAGTATGCCCCTGCTCAGGCGCAGCACAAACATCATGAATTACAAAAAGGGGTCACCCAACACCAAAGAAAAAGCATAACCATAAAAACCAAAACCAACTGTGGGGTAAAACTATCCAACACTTACCCTCACAGACAACCGAAAAAAACCTTCACACTCCAAAACAAGTAAGTAAGGTAGGTTAATCCTCCTTTACCCCTTTACCCATTACCGTACAGATACAACAAAGGGCCCTAACGTGTTGCACTCATCAAACACTGTCTGCACTTGCGAGAGATAATGCAAAGCAAATACAGACTTACATCTCCAGTAGGTTGCTTGAACAATATCTTGAAGGGAGAGGTTCCTTTTATAAGCGAGAGAAGTAGAGATAGCCCTCACTTCGTGAGCCTTCACTTTACACATTTTCAAATCATTCTCTGAAATATTGGAGTGAGCTTCAGAAATCAGATCTCTAATAAAAAGGACATGGCATTCTTGGACATCGGTCTAAGAGGGTTCCTGACCGAACACCATAAGGAATCTGAAGGACCCCTAATATCTTTAGTCCTTCGTAAATAATATTTCAAGGCTCTGACTGGGCAGAGGAACCTCTCCTGCTCCTTACCTACCAATTCGACAGACTCGAATCTCAAAAGAGCGAGGCCACGGGTGCGAAGGGGTCTCGTTCTTGGCCATAAAAAAACAGTTTGAAAGAACAAAATTGCTTTTGAAGCAGAGAATCCTACTCTTATCCAAGGCGTGATCTCACTGATTCTCTTAGCTGTAGCTAACAAAACTAAAAAGAGGGTTTTCTCGTAAGATCTCTTAAAGAAGCAGAATCCATAGGTTCAAATTTCTCAGACATAAGCCACTTCAGGACCACATCAAGATTCCACAAACAACTTTAGCATCTGACCTCTTAGAGGTACCAAGGATTTTAATAAGGTCCGTTATATCTTGGTTATTAGAGATATCCAAACCTCTGTGACGAAAAACAGTAGCCAGCATGCTACGATAACCTTTAATTGTGGATACAGAAAGGTTCTTATTCCTGAGGAACAAAAAGAAAATCCGCAATCTGCGCTAAATGCGAGGGGTTCTGGAAGAGGAAATGTCATGATCTTTGCACCATGAACGAAACATATTCCACTTGGACTCATAGACCTTGATCGAAGATGGTCTTCTGGCTCTAGCGATGGATTGAGCCGCTTTTTCTTCGAAAATCCTTTGCTTCTGAGTAGACGTTCGATAGTCTGAACGCAGTTAGCCGCAGACTTGACAGGTTTTCGTGAAATCTCCTGAAGTGGGGCTGTCTGAGTAAATCTACTCTGTTTGAAGGCTCTCGGAAGTCGATCAAGAGATCCATGAGAACTGGGAACCAATCCCTGGAAGGCCAGAAGGGCTATCAAAGTCATCCTGGTGTTGGAGTGGTGCTGAAATTTCCTCAACACCGCACCTAACATCTTGAACGCGGGAAGGCGAAAGGTCCAGACCCGACCAATTCAGTAGCATTGGCGTCCGTCTGGAAGGCTGCTTGGTCCGGGACAGGAGAGCAGAAGATTGGGAGCCTGTTCGATTTGTTCGTCGCGAACAGGTCTACCAGAGGTTGACCCCAAAGTCTCCACAGCGACTCTGCACACTTCTTCGTGCAAAATCCACTCTGTGGACAGAACCTGGTGCTTCCTGCTCAAGGAGTCCGCTCTCACGTTGAGGGCTCCTGAATGAATCTTGTTAGGAGCAGAATCTTGTGCTTCTCTGCCCACAAAAGGAGGTCTCTTGCTACTCGCTGAGGGAGTAAGAATGAGTGCCCCCTGTTTTTTATGTAAGACAACGCTGTGGTGCTGTCTGAATGAACCAGAACTGTTTGTCCCTGTACGAATGGTAGGAAGTGTACGAGACCAGGTGGATTGCTTTCAACTCCTTCTTGTTGATGTGCCATTCTTTTTCTGTCGCATTCCACAAACCTGAAATTTCTTTTACACCCAACGCCGCTTCCCCATCCTACTTCTGACGAAGTCTGTAAAACAGTTCGTGGTTCGGGTTCGACGGAAATAGAGAGAGACCTTTCTCTAATTTTCTTCGATCTAACCACCACCTTAGATCTTCCTTGATAAGGTCCGAGATTGGAAAGGAGAAGGAGTCTGGAAGCGTTTTCCTGTTCCATTGCTCCCTGATGTAGAATTGAAGGGGCCTCATGTGAAGTCTCCCCAGGGAGACAAACTTTCTATTGACGCCAGAGTTCCCAGGAGGCTCATCCAAGCCTTTGCGGAACAGGTATCCATATCCAGAAAGTTCTGGACTTTTGCGAGACAGTCCGAGATTCTTTGATCTGACGGAAAAGCCAGAAAAGGAACTGTTCCAGTCTCATTCCTAAATAGATCCTGGATTGTGAGGGAGATAGGTGAGACTTCTTCCAATTGATTAGAAGTCCCAGCTTCTGTGTCAAGTCGAGAGTTACTTGCAAATCCTCCAAGCACTGAGGCTGAGACTGGGAACGAGGGAGCCAATCGTCGAGATAGAGAGAGAGATCTTTTATTCCTCTGAGATGAAGAGTTTGGCAACAGTGGACATAACTCTTGTGAATACTTGAGGGCTGTGGACAGACCGAAGCACAGAGTCCTGAACTGATAAGTCTTTCTCCTGGAAAACGGCGGAAGAAACTTCCTGGACGCGGGATGGATCGAATGTGAAAGTGGCGCCCCTGCAGATCTATTGAGACCATCCAATCCCTCGACGAAGAGAATTGAGGACGGATTGCGCTCGTCTCCATCGAGAAACTGGTTTCTCCACTAAAGGTTGAGAGAACTCACGTCCAGGACTGGTCTCAGCCGCCTGAGGCCTTTGGAACAAGAAAAAAGGCGGTTGTAAAAGCCTGAGAGTTGACTTCTTCCACGATCTCTATCGCTCCTTTTAAAAGCATGGAGTCTACTTCCGCACTCAGAACCGAGCATTTTCTAAGTTGCTGGAATATGCTGTCAAAGCTAAAGGTTCATTGCAAGAGGGGCCTCTTGAGGAAGGGGATAGAATATCCTTCCTTTAGCACGGACGTGGTCCACTGGTCCGCTCCGATCTCCCTCCCAAATTTGCCAGAACTGCTGAAGTCTGGTTCGACTAGTGCATGGAGGACATGCAGATCACTTTTTACTTGAGGGTTTGATAGTCTTGGAGACAAATCTTGCTTGCCCCGAAACGAGATACTGTACGGGTGAGGGCCTGCCACGAAAGGCCTATCTTGATTAACTAGAGGACGAGTTTGCGCTGGCAGAGAAGGTTGAGGAGCTTTTGGTTTCTGAGTGATTGCCCTAAAAGGTCCTGTGTGGACTTCTGAGCATGGGATTTCACACTTCGCCACAAGTTCTGAGGGAAAAGGTACTTCTTATCCAGAGGTGCGAAAAGAAGAGCCGATCTTTGAGTCCTAGAAACCCACGAGCGACAAAAGAGCACCAAAGTTGTCGCTTCTTAAGAACTCCTAACGTGAAGATGGAGGCTAACTCAGACGCACCGTCACGAATCCCTTTATCTAAGCAGGACATAACAGAAGAGAAATCATCGAAATGCGCTTCAGGAAAGACCAAAAGACTTTACCTTCCTACCCAAAGCGCCAATAGTCCAGTCCATAAAACTGATGACTTCAAAAAACTCTGAAAACGTTCTTCAAAAAGGTGGTCCAACTCTGAAGGAGAGAAGAAAATCCGAGCGAGTTCATCGCAGAACGACGTAGTAGAGTCAACGAGACTGGAGAAGTCTCCTGAGAGGAGGCAGAAGCTCCCAGAGAGAAAACTTCCCCAGTGTCGTAGCAAGCCTCAAATCTTAGTAGAAAGCTTGGAAGGAGGGAAGCAGAAAGTGGTTTTCCCTGATCACGTTTGTCTTCCAACCAGGAGTTCATTTTCTTTAATGCCTTTTGGCTGAAATAGAAAGCACTAACTTCATAAAGGAAGAGGTAGAGGCTTGGTCTCTTGCACTGAGAGAGAGAGGAAGCCGGGCAAGAGGTGCAAAATCCTCAGGAAAATTATCAATAAAGCGAAGAAGCTTCTTATAATCCGAAAGAGAGGAGTCTGGTTGTCTACAGGAAACTCTTCCACAACTTCTTCCTCAGACGAAATAGGAGAGAAAACCTTCCGATTGCACATACACATCTTGTGAAGGAGGAGTAGGAGCCTGAATAAGAGCTTGAGGAGGAGCCTGAGCCTGAGTAGGCGCCACAAGAGGAGCCTGAACTGGCGCCACAAGAGGAGCCTGCGCCACAAGAGGAGCCTGAACTGGCGCCACAAAAAGGAGCCTGGGATGGCGCTCACCTGGGCGCTACCTGAGGCGCTTTGAGCCTGAGAGCGCTAAATCTTGAGGGGAGCGCCTGAGCCTGACTAGGCGACGAGCCTGATCCTGAACCAAGGAGGATCAAGAGACACAGATCGAGGAGGAGCTTTTCGACTGGCGCTCCGAGAGCTCGAGACGAAGGAGGAGGCATCAAATACACTTCAGAAGGCTTAGCTGGAGAAGAACCAGGCCTTCGAGCCCGCCAAGAATGCTTCCAATTTTCTTGTGCATCGTCAAGAAAGTCATGAGTAGACGAGGATCCAACTGGGGAACGATGATCAGTAGAGCCAGGATCGTGATGAGGAAGAGGCGCAGAAGCCACAATAGGCTTACGTGAAAACCAAAGGGAGAAACACCGGAACGCTGGGCAACACCGAATCGGGAAGTCTTATACCTCTTGCGCACATGAGCCTTGCGCCTGGGAGAAGACTCTTCTGACGCACGAAAATCTCTCCGGACTCTCCCAAAACTACAGGAAGGCTGTGATAAGCGAAATGGCTTCTTCTTCTGAACCGCTGAAGGCGAAAGATTCCTGGACCTCTTCAATGGTCTAGACTCGTGGAAATCTCCAGCCTCTGCGCAGGCTTAATCACCGAGCTTGAAGAAAGACACTTCCTTGAGTCGCCTTTCCAACGCGCTCTGAAACAGCCTGGGAAACAACAGGACTGTTCGAGGGGCGGCTGCTCGTGAGCAGACCCCACTCGCCTCCTTGGACTTTCAGCATGTCTTCTCCCAGGAGCAGGGGAGCTTGACAGAGGCTTAGGTCTAGGAGAACGAGCAGGCCGAGCAACCACCTCCTCCACCACACTAACACTTTGCACTGCACTTAAATTATTCACAATATTTTGGAAAGAATCCATACGCTCATGAAGGATTTCACATTAACGCCAATATCCTCCATGGCGCCCACAATAAGGTTAAATCTGGCGTCCATCTGGACTTGATACTCAGACACGGTAACGGGTCAGGGATATCAGAGTCAGGAATAGAATATTAGTAGCCACGGGGATATTAATAGAAGTTTCCTGCATAGCTAAGGGGAGATTCCAGTTTCTGGAGAGAGAGAAGAAGAACTTCTAGCCAAAGCTTTCCTGGCTCTATCTTTCTCAAGCTTCTTTACATACTTAGATAGAGCCTTCCAATCTTTTTCAGTCATACTGACACATTCATCACACTTCCTCTCATATGAACATTCCTGACCTCTACAAGCCACATAAATTGAATGAGGATCAAGACTAGCCTTGACCAACCTCGTCTTACAGCCTTTGCTGCAAACCCTAAAGGTATAAGACCCAGAATCTGACATAATTATCAGAAAACCTGACTAAATAGGCAAAAAAAAAAAAAACTGGCAAAGCCGCAAACCAACAAAGAGTACTTCACCAAGTGAAAACAGCTCGATGTAGGCAGATACAATGAAATTTCGCTCGAGTACCGACAACAATCGCCGGCGGACGGCAAAATTATTCTGAAGCATGTTGAATAGTTCCTAGTACCCGACAGAGGGCAGGTAGGCGATCACCCGATATTCGGACTGGCGCTGCTACGTTTTGAATTTTGCCGTGACGTCAAAGACTAAAGCTATATGTAACTAACAGGTAAGTTGTATGTGTTAAAATTGCTAAATTCCTTGTTCACTTTTTCTGCGAGTCACATCTCTCGTGCTACTGTCATTTCCTTGCAACATTATAGGCTGTTAACGACAGGCAACAGCACAATATCCCAAAACCAAATATGTATGACAGAGAGTTAGGATAGCAAGGCAAAAGTAACTGATGACTTTACAGCACCCCTTTGGCCCCAGCTACATTGCTTTCTGCCTTCAACTAGTCATCTGATCCTTTTAGTCTCTTCTCTCTTAGCTGTTTGACTTCTTTAACTTGGTTTTGCTCCAATTTTCACCCCTCATTCCAAAATCAATTCTTTGGTAAAGTCCTTTCAGTCCAAAAATGTGCCTAACTACTCCACTTAAATTAATTTATAATACTTAAAAACCTACCATCTGTGGTTAAACTATCCTATCTAAAATATCTACATGAATGAAACACTTCCATTCTTCCAATTTCCAAACTAGTATTTACTGACCCCTCTTCCTGGCTTTCACTACTCATATCCTCAAGTTTGATGACATTTGTTATTATCTACTTTGAAACACTTTCTCATTCTTTTACCAATCTCGCAACTTCTCTTTCTTATCACCAACTAAAAGGTATAAATAATATTAAGACTACCTTTAAAAAAGATGCACGTAACTGAAATCACTGAAAAACTCAATTGCAGAGTGAAACAAAGAATCACACTCAGCTGGTATATCTTACCCACTTCAGTTATCATCAATAACAACAAATTGTATATGGATACCATCAACACCTTTCATGCACTGATAACTTCTGTGATGCCACTTTAGAATACTGATTAAGTTTGCAAGATGATTTCAAGCCTTGTTTACTGTGATGAAATTTCATTAACTTAATTTCAGGAATCTTATCTTTATTATTTACAAACGTCTTTATGAAACAGGCAGCAAACAATATGTGTTTTTTGTAATGACAAATATTACTGCAGCATTCCTTGGATACATTTCACAACAGCAGAAAAGCATGAGGCGCTGGACCCTTTGGCTTGGAATATTCAATACCTCAACAAAAGCAAACCTATTAAAAGGTATAACTTTGAAAACCACAATGACCTTGGGAAAAAATAGATGTTTCTGTTGAAAAAATTGTTCAAACCATGAATTCATTATTATTCAATTGCTGTTTGGCATGATGAACTTAGATTGCAAAAATATTCTCTAGTCCTAATAACAAACAAATTTGTTTCATCACAAACCCATCACACACACATATTTTTTCAATTTGTCTTGGTCCTCATCACTTACATGATTCCAAAATGACAATTATAAAAAATATTCTCTGCTTGCTTGTTGGCAGTGAACCCCTTAGATATGCTGAGCGTTTGTTGATATGGTAGCTGTCCTATCAGATAGATGTTGAAGTTAGGCAGTTTCTCCAGATGCAAAGATCATCTTTGTGATTTTATGAATCGCATCTACAGCAAGCCTGCTCAGCTGAAGTCATGCCCAAAGCCAGTGAGTGACTTGTGCCTCACAGAGGCTGCAGTGGATACTCCCTTGTTTGAGCCACAACTTTTTGCCTTGAGTTCATCATCTGGTACACAGGTCTGTCCAGTCTTCAGTTTGGACTGCAGTCAAGAGCACCTTCAATATGGGTTTCTCTGTGGGTGTGGCTGAATGCAGATATGGTTTACAACCCAATGTTACCTGAGCAAACTATAAAGTGTTTGAGGGCTGACCGGCTGGTATGGGTTTGCTTGTCTTTTCAAGCAGGAATCTGCAAAGCTGTGGTTCCTGGTAGAGCAAAGTGCAACTTCAACATTAATAACAGCAATTAGCAAAGACGGTGAGTTGGGCTGGTACATACCAACACCAGTGGATTGGCTAGATCAGTTTTAGCTAGAATTGCCAAGTGGGTGACTTTGCAACCATGATTTCAGAGTTGGAATTATGAATTTCTTTTACAAAGAACATCAGGCACACATGGCAACCATGTTTTCCTGTTCAGGTAAATTGCCCTTCAGGAATAAGAGCCGAAAGAGTTGGGTAAATACATGGGTGATGGGCTTATATGAAAAAAATAATTATTATTTGATAAAACCCAGCTTTCAAGAAGATCAGGCATGAAGCAAAGAAAAACTTTATTCTGATTACTGACCATGCACTATAGCGAATTCATGTCAAAGCAGATGTGTAGAGAAATAAACAAAAAAATACCATTATACCCATATTAAATTAAATGGAAAGAAAAATATTACATAATGAGAAATCTGCATTCATATGCTTGCACAATAACCACCTAAAGACAGATGTTCCTTCCTTTTCCTAGTTTTGTAAGATTTTACTGGTAAATGTCAAGACTACTCAATCCTTTAAAAGTAATGTATCTGTTATGTAACACCAATTATATTTTACCTGTATGAAAAATTCAGTTAAGGAATAACTGAAAAATACAGAGAAAGTTTGCAATGTTGTTCTTACTAGTAATACTGTCAAAAAACAGTAGGTACTGCATAAGTAAGTCACTTACATTTACATACTGCAAAAGGAAGGTGAGAAGATAAAACAACAACATGGGGATCTTTGAAAATATGTAAGTTATGTCATATGAGCAGAGAAGAGGTGTACAGAAACTAAAATCAATTTGATCACTCCCTGTGAACTGAGAATAGATGGTGAAGTTCAATTAAGAGGGGAAAAAATATGAGGAGCGATACGATAGAAGGACAGCAGTAGTGACACAGCATGAGGAAGTAAACGAATGACAAATCATTTACCGGCTGCTCTATGAGCACGAGCCTGTTGGCATAAAGCCAGGTCAATCACGAACAACAATGACAAATCATGAGTGGGATGTTTGTGGATAGGCCAGTCACAAGGGCTACAAATAAATGACATTTTGATCCAGGCAGTTGTGTCTCCATACTAAATGGTTCATTGAAACTGGTTCAGCATTAAGAACCAATTCTATTACGAAAAACTGTATTAACCTAAGTTGCATGGAACTTCAATAAGCTCCAGAAACTGGAATGGAGGAAGTGAGGGATGACTTGAAAGGTAGTTTATGGGCTCAAAAATCAGTATTACCAACTACCAAAAAGTGTGATTTGAAATTAAGTATGACATTATTAAATAAAACTAAGATAATTACCAAGATAACTAAACACTAAAAGTTTGAGTGATTGCAAAAGGTTGAATGTCCTTTAATGTCTGGTATGAAACTGTATAGCACTGTATTAATGAAGGCAAATAAAATTGAGGTAATCTCAATAGATTTGAAAAGGATATTAAAAGGAGAGACTATACTTAGGTTTACTAAACATTTATATTAGTAAAATAATTTTAATTTGTTCCAACATTCTAGTTTAAAGTATTTGCATGAATGTCTCAGTTTTCAAAATTATGCAGTGTATCTCCCAACCAAATGACTATGTAAGGTCATCATTATTATGTAGTAGTTTTATTAAGTAGTAATTTAACCATACCACTGAACTAATTTTTATACCTCTCACAGGCAGATCACATAACATTATCAGAGAATTAGAAGTTTACAGAAAAAGAAAGCAAAGTATACAGGGTCATCTTGTAATTGGTATTGAGGACAACCTTAAAACATGAACTGAGAACATACTAGTGTGTAGAATGGAAAGGACTTAAAACCTAATAGCCGATAGACAAAACAAAAAGAAATGGCAGAGAAGAATTAACTAAAAATTATAGAAACCCCTGAGGAAAAATTGAAATGCAACTAATTAAGTGATATAACTTAGAAAACTGATCAAGCAAGAACACAAAACTTCCAAAGGTAGTATTACAAAGGCTTTGCCCATTTTGTCAGAGAAAGTTAAACAAAAGGCTAGAAAAAACTTTAGTCAATTAATATATGAAAACTGTCTGTTTGATGAAAGATTTACCTAAAAAAAAAAATATGCTACAATATCACAAGACAACTCTGACACACCCTATACGGTCAGTTTAAAACAAATGCTATGGTAAGTACCTTTAAGTGTGAAAAAACATGCCCCATTCCCAAAAATGAGCCTCTTCCAAGTAACAATTACTTATTTTGCTTTAATATATATTAATTCTTCAACATTCACTGCTCAGTTGCACAGCACCAAACTTGCACTTAGAAAATCCATTCCGACTGCATCCTATCCTCAGTCCATAACCTCTTTAGCTCTGGCCTTTGCACCAGCATAAGCACAATGAAGGCAGCAAAATGCAGTGCTGAATGCTGCTACAGCAGCACAAGCAAGGAAAGGCAACTCACCCCACGATACACATAGCTCTTACACATCCATTCCGCAGCATTAACATTAATGGCCAAAGGGGCCAGTATAGGTTTGCTCAGCTGAAATCACAAAAGTTCAAAGGTGGAAGTCCAACTGAATCCAATACATTAGAAAAAAATCAATGAGAAGAAATAAAATGTAGAACATCACTCAAAAGCCAATGAAGGAATAATGCTGTGCACACAGGAATATAGTAAAAAACATACACATTATTTACATAATAACAACAGTAGTGCTGCACTAATGAATAATTTCCTTTTCAGTCCAGATATCCTTTTATTTTTGCAGCTATGATACTTTTAAAAATATAATAGTACACAACAAAATGGCATCACATATGATTCTATTAGTGGAACTCCAATAAAAAAAACCTTTTCTGATGTTAACCTCTGACATATTTTAGGAGAAAACAGGTATACTTTAATCTGTAGACATGCCACTAGAATGACTGAAACAGATATTTCTTAATAAAAGTCCCAAATAACAACCTGAAAATAGTGAAATGTTAACTGGCATTTAAATAATTTGCCTACCAAAAAATAATATCTAAATAAATTTTCCTCACAACCACCTCTGGAACATTACAAATGCCTATGGAAGCCATTCAAATGTGGATATTTAACATAAATATGTTAAAGAATATCATATGAATTAAGATAAAACAATACCCACTTCCTTATGCAGCAGTTTACATGTGTAATTTTCAACATTTTACGGGTAAAATTATCCCTCTTTGAACAAGCCAAATGTCCTTCACTTAACTATGTCATTAATTAATGCCAATTTCCTGTGATATTTTGTTTGTATTCTCTTTGGGTAAAAGAATGATCAGCCCTAAAATTATGCAAAACCCATTCTGACTGACATAAGGTCAATAATGACATGACAATCCCGTACCTATAATTCCAGAAATGATGTCTTTCATAAGGAATTGGAAAGGTAATCCATAATGGAGAATTTATGCAATTCAGTGAAAAAAATTAATTTGGAATGTGGATTCAAATGTAATACAGAAAATTATCATCACTGTCAAGTATTATTTTATCTGTCAGTCAATATTCTTAATTCTTTTAGGGCTGGCCTGAAGGGTTTGTTATTAGATTCCAATAAATATACATTATTTCTTCAATTGTAAACACAGTGAACACAAGCACTGTCAATGTAAGGACACTAGTTCACACGATTTATATTCTTCCAAAGGTGTTGGTGAAAAATTTCCCTTGTTATTGCCAAAATTACATACCTAAAGGTTACTAATATAATTTAGGAAAACAGATCTTACGTAACGATATCCAATTAGCTCAAAAAACTATAATAAAAATAAATAAAAATGAACCAAACATTTCTATCATACCATACACAAAAATCTAAACCTGGATATTTTAGGTCCACTTATGAGCTTGGACTTGCTTCTGTCAGTTATGCAGTTCTAAATTATTTGCTGTGACTTTATATGGAAATACACATACATACAAAAATACTGTACACATTATTGAAAAGATCTTGATAAGCATATAGTACAGTACAGTACTATGTAAAACTCTGTTTCTCTTATTTTTTCCTGCTTACTACCATCACAAATAATCAACACACTCCTTAGACAATTTGCCATTCTGCACCATAACTGGAAAAATGTATTTTAAACGAAAATTTAAGTTTCAAGACATAATTGCACCCAATGGTGACCTTACTCAGAAAATGGTACAAGACTTACATAAGTAATTTGAATGTCATCCTACTCAAGTCTCAAATTACTACAAAATAACTGTCATGATCATGGTTAAAATTTTTAAATTAAGACTTTCCTTTTCATATGTAAATACAAAATAAGTTCTCTTTACTCTCCTGTCTTACTCACTTCAGAGCGAATTAAGTTTAGATCCATATGTTCAACTATGCCCTTTTCCATGGTTTGTTCTTACAGGTCTCTGTCGCCCCACTTGTATACAGTATATGACTACTTGTGATTAACATAACCAGTCCCCTTCTCCCCATATGCCCAAACTATCTCAATATCTGAGTTTTCAGTCTACAGTATTTCCTAGTCTTTGGACAACACGCCACTCAGAAACTTCTTCATTTGTAACGCGATCTTGCTAATACATTCAAGCCAGAAATCTCAACACTTTGAACTTGCACCTTTTCAAAATCTCCATTGCACTGAGAAGTACCAGCATTATACTGTACACCATTTTCAAGCTACAAAATACACACTTGTATGAACACAAAAAATTACAACCAACATGTTATTTTTTAAATTATGTGCTGATGAGTCACTACAACTTTTTCATGACTTACAACCCTAAAATGAAGAGCCTACGATGAAAACTGGATCCAACAAAAACATATTGGTAATATGAGATACTGTAATGCTTTTATACCCACTCACAGTTCAGTCCAGACATAGCTGACATATCTGCATCACTTTACATTTGCACTGAAAAATATTTTTAAGTTTACTAAATCTTGTGGCCCATAAAGGGCTGGAATGTCATATGCAAAATAATGGTGCTAATCATTTCTCAATACAGTATGTGACTGAAAAACAGATGTGTATGAGTTACAACTGCAACCAACTGCACAAGCGTGCTATAACCTGTAATGATTAACCTATAAGAATGGTGAGAGCTCTACCCATCCATGGCAAAAGCTTGTTAAATTACAATATTTATATTTCTATGTTCCTATATTTAGTGATCTTTTAGTAAATCCATATTTTGACATAATAAAACACACAAAAGACAAAATCACTAAGTATAAATTTCTGCAGTAATACGAGACACTGAATATATATTTATTCCGAGGAATATAAAATAGAGGCAGTCCCCGGTTATTGGCGATCCGGCTTTACGGCGCTTGTCTAGCGACGACAATAACCGGATTTTCGACACCGATCCCCGGTTATCAACGCTGATCTCGGGTTATTGGCGCTGATCTCTGGTTATCAGCGGTGCAGATCCCGTTTATCCGTGCCGATAACCGGATACCAGCGCCAATAACTGAGGATTGGCGCTATTATCGCTGATTTTCGGTTGTCAGCGATTTTCGGTTATCGTCACGCTGTCAGGAACGGAACCCCGCCGATAACCAGGGGACTGCCTGTAAGCAGTTGGTTAGTAAACACAAAGGCAACTAACGAAAACATAAGCTTTTTACATCATGATAATGGTTACTTTTCAAAAATTTAAATAATTTGATAGTTTCTTATATCTAGCATTACCTTTTCTGCACCAATATAAATAAAAGTGAAAAAATAGGTGAGTAAATAGGAGTACTGTAACCTTTCCTGAACTATATTCCAAAATATTTCCTTGATAACTTAGTGACTGCTCCTTAGCCAACCTAAAGTTCTAGTTGCTAATATTATTAAGTGTCCAGTGAAAATCTATTTTGATATACTACTGACCTCTCACATAAAATAACAGGATTTAAAATAAGCCTTTTATTGTTAATGCCTCAATACCCACATATGAGAAATAACTGATTAAAGCTTATAAACAAAAAAAGCAGTGATTATGCCACATAAGACACCCAGGCACTAAGGTGAGTTTCCATCTCACCTCTGTACATCCTTCCCACACTACAACTGTAAGCCAGTTTTAGAGATGCAAACATCCTCTCCATTGAGTTTTAAAAGGTTTAAAGTTCCAGAGCATAAAATTTATTGAAAATTTTATTAGATGAGAACCAAGATACAGTAACAAGTATGGTAATCAAAAAGAGGACATCCATAAAAGAATGTTTAGCCTCAAAGGCCCCATGGAGCAGCTCTGCATTGTCTTTAGGGTTCAAAACACTTAATCCCCCTTTTGCTACATATATTATTAATATATAATGTTTAAGAAAATCACTGAGTCATTTCCATACTCTTCTGGGGCTAAAAATTTGACAAAGTTGTAGTGGTTGAGCTCCTGGAGAAATGCAAACATGCATTTTGGCACCTTTTAGCAAAACTGGTATATCAACTGAGTGCAATTGTGTCTCGCTACACTGACCAACTTGAAAATATCATATTAAGGTTCTCGCTACACTGACCAACTTGAAAATATCATATTACAGTTGACCCGGTGTCTGTATTTTGAAAAGCTTTGCCTGGGATGAAACACAATGGAATTTGTGATGGCCTGATCTAATCCTTTCATACAATCATGTTCTAATATTTCTGTTGTCCCAGAGTCCTTTGTCATACAGTCTTTTCATACCTGGTTCTGGTCAGAAGTGCTAATGAAGTCAAGACACTGATCTTAACCTTGTAATTGTTCAACATGTATAAATGTAGCAACCAAGTTTTACCAGCACTGTAAATTACATAAATATATGGATCATGATTATTTTAACAGCAGTGTCAAGTATGTATGTATACAATTCCTTTTTCCTATGTTCCTTGCAAGGTCATTACACCTGAATACTTCCTCTCTGTACCTATAGTGATTTTGTGAATGATACCCAAACAATGAGTAGTCTTGTGAACCATACCTAAACAGTACGTGGTCTCTTGTGAATGATACCCAAATAATGCTACACCAACTGCCTCACTGTCTTACTTTAATACAATGATGAGAAAGAGATAGAGAGAGAGAGGAAAGGAATAAAAAAATAAGGATAAGGAAGATGTATAAAAATAAGACAAGTAAACAGTACTATAATTACAAAAAAAATTATTGGTAATTAATAAAGAAAATAATCGGATGGAAATAAATGTAGAGATTATATTTGGGAAAAATTAAAGCATCAGAAAACCTTCATCATCGGAATGCATGTTAAGTAAGGCTCCGACTGAAAAGAATATGTTAGCTTCCTATACATATGAAAGGATATATAAAACACTATTCCAGAAATATAATATACTGTACATATATTTTTAGGAATCTCTAAATATATTGCTTATTACTACTTTTGACTGACATTTTGGGCGTTGTAAATATTTACCTAACGCATAATCAACTGACCACCAAGAGCCGAGAGGTTGTTTACCCCTGGCAACAGTTAAAAGGCTGAATAGGGCAAATGATATACTATCTAAGCTTAATGACAAAAAATTAAGGACATCAAAACTGACCATGTATTATACATTTACTGCTAAGTACGCTATGCAATGGGAAATCTTATATGGCATGATCAAAGCTTCACTTACCTATAAATAAGAATACAACACCCTGCTTATCTGTGCCATCAGGCATTATGGAAAAAGTAAAACAATAGGTTGTTTGTTGTATGTTAACTTAAAAGTTAGAATCTTGCATTTTTGAAAAATCATCAGATCAATTAATTGTAACATGATCTTCAAAATCCTGTAGTCATTATGTGCAAAAATACAATTGATTTTTGATACCATAATAGTTTTAAAATGTTAATAACTATAATTTCTCTACTATGACCAATATACTATACCGGTTTTTCACCATTTGTTAAAATTTTTTAGACAAATCTCAATCTAAATATCTTGGACACACCTGCATTCACCATATGAAAATAAAATTTAGCCGGTGCCTTCACCCCTTTAATTACTAAATTTATTATTTTTACTTGCTAGCATTAGTACATTTAAAAAATGGAATGCTCTAAATTCAGTAACTGATTCTTATAAATTTGTAAAAAATATGTGCAACGTAAACAAATTAAAATGAGTTAGCAAGCCCCATCTTGTTACTGTGCCCAATAAAAGCCAACTTTCTATAATTAGTACAGTACACCTATCCAATTTGGCCTATGTTTAGGGTTAAAAACATAAAGAACCCCACTCCCTATATGACACCGTCACAAGAAGAAATAAAACGGATTGAAAGTACCTATCCAGAATATTTACATACCTCAACATAGGAACCATTAGCATAGATGAAGTTCAGAGCCATACTCACTTTTTTGGCAGTCAACCCTGATGGGGGATGGTCCTTCACATTTTTTCTTACAGTTATAGTTGACGCAGATCCTGATGCTGACCCTGAGCCTGGACTTTCACCAGCACTACTAGAAATACTGCTCTGTATTGAATCGTTGCTCCTACTTGACGCCAGTTCTTCAAAATCATCGCCTAACTTTGCTTTGATTATTTCTTCCATCTCACCTGGAAAGATTAAATAAAATTTTAAATGTTTTTAGCACCTTTTAATAATATTTATACTTTTGATGAATTTTTGATGTATTTATGTAGGCCTGTGGATTGTAAATTTCTGCCTTCATAACTTGTTTCTCCTTTTTATCTTTAGTTCGAGAATGTTACACGTAAATGTAGCGGAACGTCATCAAATAAAATGCTCTGGATGTGGTATGTGTTTAAGTACTTATCCCTGCAACACTTTCCAAGAGATTAAATTCATCATTATATATAAAATATCACTGCCTATCAGGATCATCAATACATATGTCCTTTTTTATACCTACAACCATCACTACCAATACCATTAATTTTGTTGTTACTGTATTAAGTTTGACATGACAGAATTCTCAGCTGGAAGAGTGTAAAATGCCTGTGCAATACCTCTATAGTTATGGCAACATTCTGTAGAACTCCAAAATTTACAGGTATAAATTTTATTTAAATATAACAATAACCACTTGGACCACATCACAACACACTTACTTTGGTCTGTAGCTGTGAAGAATCTTACAATATTTCCTTGTAATCCATTGCCTTACAAAAACAATCTGACAACCTTTCCATAATGGTATGACATTCATTGCATAAACCTACTCCCAACCGCTGATAATTCAAAGATGACAAATCAGTAAAAATTCTATAGAAAAGTTATCTCTGCATATCAAATTATTCCAGTGATGTCTGTAAGGTGTTGAGGGATAGTACTACTCCAACTCCCTTAAGGGAGGCAGATCTACATACAAAAGGGCACTGTCACGCCTAGTATATTCATGATAAATCCAATCATGAATTTTTTTCCCTTTTCTTTATGGTTTACAAGACCATTATTGGATCTTTGTTTTAAATGATAAAACAATAAATCTTTATTACCTGATTTCTTACAGATACTTCTAATGCAAAGTAAAAATAAAGTTTTCAGCCAACTTCAACATGTCATTTTGATGATTTACATTTTATTTTTTATGAAAATATTACATGAAAGGTCAATTATTCAGCCTCAAAATGATATCAATATCAGAATTATACTTTAACATGAAAACTGAAAGGAGCAGCAAAGGAAAATACTGCCAAGCCCATAAGTGGTCAGCAAAAATGAAGTCATGTCACACCACAGACAAGGTTAATAAGAACTATAGTTTTACAAAACTATATGCATATTTTACTTATAATCTAACCGACAATTAATCTGAACCAGATAACATTTAAAGATATCAATGCTTACCCATCAAATCTATACTTTGAGGTGAGGGAGTACTTAAACTGTCTGAACTCGGAGACATGATGCCACTCTCAATAAGTTCGTACTTTCTTGTCCTAGATAATGAGAAATACATCTATCAATAGTTCATCCAAAAAATATTTGACATTCAGGTTAAATCTCAATCTATAAAATCCATGGAAAATGCAATAAAAGTCTTACCTTTGGAACAAATGCAAGATGATATAAAAAGTAATGTTTTACCTCATACAGTATTTGATTTTCTTCTGTATATTGGTATTTTTGTTGCTTCATACAACAGTTTTTGAGACACTTTCACATTTTCCATAAACAAAAATGAGAAGAATATCAAGATATAAAGTAGACTGGGATATAATAAAATATATCACGATATCATGATCAAGGGCTCTAAACAAATGAAACGGAATGAGATGATTGGTGACATGGAGGTGTTCAGAGAACTGACTTTGTCTATTTTTGCTAAATTCTACATCATATCTTCCTGGAAATACTGATAACCAGGACTAATATTTAAAGACTAGTGAGAATTTTGACACTAATAGAGCAATCTGCAAATCTTGTCATAGTGACCAGTCTAATTTTTCTTTACACACTTTCAAATTCATCACATAAATGTTTGGAGGGATGTATACTAAAACATTAACCCTTCTTTCTCAAAAATTGTGACTGGCCCTTTTTTATTTTCATCTCCTGAAATTTAAATTTAAATTTAAATTTATCCATGAAAGAGCACATACACTCAAAGGGTTGGTTACAGCAGTTACAGAATTATTATTGTGGTTCAAGTATGCTTTTTTTTATATCTACCAGACAGTTTTGGGTTAACCTAACACATGCTTAATGCATAGCATGTAAAGTACCCCAAAGAAAAAGAAAGATTTAATAATCAAAAAGATGGTATACCTATATTCAAAACTCACCCTGGAAGCGCACTACTGTCTTCTCTAATATTAATCTGTGAGGCCCTCTTGTAGGTTGTTTTCGCTGAGAATCCTGGGACATTGCCACCAACAGTACGAGGCCTCCGTTTGACACCCATCACAGGTGATGAAGGTGCTGAGCGGGGCTTTTGAGGCGAATCACCTGAAATGACAAAAGAAAATAACCTAAGTCAGTAAATTACAAGTTTAATTCAACCAACTTAGATTGACTACTGCAGTAAAATTTAACAGGCTGAATCTATTACATATCTTTTAAGTTTAATTATTACAAAATTAATCTACTACAATAATCTGCAATAATCTACAACAATCTACAATAATAAAGGGCAGGAGAAAGGAATGAAGATGAGATGACTGAAAATCAATGAAAGCATAATACAGTACAATGTGTCAACTGGAAATGAAGCTGAGGAAAAAAGTTAAAGTCTGGAAATTACCCAAGTAGATGTTTGTGGAAAAGGTGTGGAAAGTGAAATCAGTACTGTGTACTGCACATTACAAGAGGTGTTCAGGATTGCAAAGTATACACAGGGTACGAAATTTATGATGTCCAAAATAATTAATTAGAATTAATGGGGAGGTAATGCATTTCCTGTTACAATATCTTAGGGACATATTGGACTGTGAAGCAAGTATTGAGAGGGTAGTCAAAGCAAAAGGAAAAGTAACAACAGTCAGGATAAATAGGAAAGAGAATGCTGGAACAATGGTAAATAAAAGTATGCCAAAAGTAAAGAGCTAAAACTTATGACACATATGTGAGGCCCGTACCACACTCTACAACAATTGCATAGGTACTGACAGAAAAATGGAGAAAATTTTAAAAAGACAGGACTACAGAATGCTGACATTAATGGCTACAGTGCAGCGGGAAGACCATAGTATGAATGACGAAATTGCTGACAAGAGCTGGAAAAAGAGATTTATATAGAAAAAACTGAGATGATTTGAACATGTCATGTGAAGGGATGAGGGTCAGTTGGTCAAAAGTGGTAGATATGGAGAAAGCAAGAGAAAGACCAGTAACAGTCAATCAAAAATTCACTGATATGTTACCATTGACCCAAGCTGGGGCATTTCCATCATCCCCAATCCGGGGTTGATGAATCTCTTTGATTTTTCCCCGGATGTCTTTGTACGTTTGCCGACTTTTTTCCTTGACCTGCTTCCCACCTTTGGTTACCTGTAGATGATACCATCACTAAAGTTATTTATGTTCAATTAATCATAAACCATCATATAGACAAAATTATTTGAAACAAATGAGGATACACTTTCCCACAAAATACAGTTTTAAAAATTAAACTTAATTGTTTAATACATTCACAGTAAATTATTATAACATTGGTTGAACAATATTTTACACATTACTCATACAGTATGCAAACTGCTAAAATCTGTGGCATTTATTGGTGAACTGTACAAAAGCAACTACTATGAATCTACTGTACAGTAATGCTTTGCTATTCACCAACATACACTATGACTGAATGTGCTACCGCAACAAATTTATATGGGACTTTGTTTTGTTACAATACATTGAAGGTTTTCATAATAATATAATAATAATAATAACAAAAGGACTTATTCCTGTCCTTTTTAGGTTAGAAGAAGAAGAAGAAGAAGAAGAAGAAGAAGAAGAAGAAGAAGAAGAAGAAGAAGAAGAAGAAGAAGAAGAAGAAACAATTCATTTCTTAAATATCATAAGCATCATATCATATTCTCTTCATTACTCTAGCATGGTAATAAAGTTGAAGATGTCTAGCCTTTTTACATGAAAATTATATACTATCTCTGATTTTAAACTTCATTAAAAAGGACAGAATATAAGTAGACTTGGGCAGTGAGAAAAATGAACCCCAAACATTGCACTTGAATATAAAGTCTTACTCTAGAATAAATCAATTTGATTATTTAAATGAAAACAGCAGCTGGTGAGCTGCTCAGTAATGAATGCTACTTAGTATTTATTACTAATCTCCACACATACAAATTTCACTCGTGTTTTACTGGTGTGCTGGTGCTGAAATGACTACTAAACATTCACTTAACAATTTTATGCTTTTAATATTGTGGGTTTAAAAGTTTCTAACCTTCTTCAACATGATAACTATGTATCTAAGATAATGATACATATATTAACTTGTCACTAATAAACAATATCATTTCTCAATGCCACAGCTATAATGCTTACGTCTAGAACTTTTCATCGTTTTTACTACTTATAAGTAAATATATGCAACTGTTATATAACAAGTAATTTTCTACCCTCACTTCAGCAAACATACATGTAAATCTTCTAAGAGTTCTGAAACTTCCCCTACAAAGTAAAAGGAAAATTCTGACAAACACAACTGGGCTAGGACAAGTTTTAACCTAACATCAGCTTTATGTTTCATAAATCCAGCCCTCTTATTTTCACTTGACTCCCTGTATATGGTATTACATATTCTCTGCAGCATCCCTTTGGATCTAGCTGCATTACTTTATGCAATTTACTTTTCATTTGTCCTCTGGTCTCCTGCCAACTAGCTGTCAACCTTCTCTGACTTGACCTTGTTCCTATTTGCACTGTCCACCTCACAACCAATCCTTCAGGAGAACCCATGCTTATTATAATGTAACTTACCCCTTGACTGAGGAAACTTTCAAGCCAGCCAATTATACAGCGAACACATCAATGGAAAGATGTCATGCACAAAAATATCTAAAATATACTTTGCACTTAACACAGCAAGTTAAACATGAAGCATTCTGCTGGCAGTGAGATGCAAAGCAGCTGGCCAGGGAAGTTTTGGCCTGGGATGCAGCCTCTGCCAAAATGCTCACAAAAATATCACACTAGCAGAAGACTTCTCTTCATCCCCAACAATAATACCGTATGCAATTATGTCACTTCCAGCATCATTATATTCTTGAGGACGCATTACATCATGATCACCTAACAATCCATAACTCAAAGATGGCCAGAACAGCACGAAGACGTACGGGGCTCGGGAGATCTGGGACTATTGGCATCACTATCCTTCGCAATATTCTAGGGACATCTGAAGTTCACCCACTCAAAGGAGTTAAGGCCTGATAAAAGTTGCAATGGAACACAGAATCACCAGCAGATGTACTGGGCTAAGAAAATCAGGAATTCTGGAATTAGCAGCAGTATCTTCCCTCAAGAAATCCTATGACCAACTAATATTCCTCCCGCTCACAGACCTAAGGCCTGATAAGTTGCCTATTAGTTATTTATGGCCCATTCAAACCATCTGAATGATTTCCTAATTTACTTCAGATATCACGGCACAAAATAAGAGGATTCATGGGAAGTCCCTACCACCAAGTCAATATTGAAACTCTACTAATGTCTGCTGGACACAAGGGGTTAAGCCTTGAAGGCAACTGAGGAATCATAGCCTACTAAACAAAGAAGAGGAACTGAAACAAAACACTGATGTATTAACTAAAAAATGACATGGGAAACAAAAACATTTTCAGTCGAATCAAATGGATATATAAAAATGAAATTAATGTAATTTGAGCTAGGTATTAAAACAGGTTTGAGAGGTTAAACATTAACAGACTTGGCATTTTTCAACTTGGACCTAAACGCATGCAGTAAGAGATTATCTCTTCCAACCTCTGGCTGAATGACAAGAATGATTCTGTGATTGAGAAACATTAGATACAAACAATATGCACCAAACCCACCAGATGCCGGTATCACTCAGGGACAGCCTTGAGTTGACAAAATAGATTGATCAAGAACAGTCCCAACACAAGATTAACCACCGCAAAAAAAATGTATCCAGAACACAAAAAGTTGCGATTCCTTTCTGCAAGGGAGCTTCAAACTGAGTGAGGCAAGTGAGAAATGAAGGGCATCACTAACCCCTGCTGTATGATTTCATTACCATAGCTGTCACTTCAAATAACAAATATTCTAAACTAGTATCAGAAGTAAGGCAATGGTTTGCACTTTGCACGAACACTTCTTGTTTCCTCTTCTTAAATCAATTCAATCAAATGGCCTTTGCTGAAAGTAAATGTCAAACAGTTTGGCTAGTTCCTAAGGACATGTAAGCATTAAAATGCTCTAACAAAATCTGCTCGCTGTAAAAAACAAAATTTAGGTGCAGCTATAGATAAAGAGTGATAGCCAAAACAAGTCAAATCTTACCTTCAGCAAGCACACACTGCCAACAAGTGACTTAGCAATATTCTCACAAGTTAAGAAGCACAAAATAAACTATAGCATCAAGCCCATGTCAACAAGCTGGCCTGGTTTCATTTTGAGTTTGAAATATTAAATCTGATTTATTACATGAACAGAAAAGAAAAAAGTATGAAATATAAATCAGATTCTCATTTCAGAATTTCTCAAAGCATATTCAGCAATCATTTGTCTTGATGTCAGATTCAGAGCACTAATAAATGCAATACTGTAGAGTAAAAAAAAGGCAAAGTAAGGAGAAGAATGATTAACTGCAAAATGCTAGAAATGAAATAATTTAATTGTTTATACTTACAGTTTACTTTTCTGACAAGCAGTACAGTAGTTCAAAGGCACTAAGCATACAACTATATTACTAACTTCTTGGACAGAGAGCTACTCAACTGAGCAAACATTTTTATGGAAGCTATAAGCACAGTTTACATTAACAAACTTCACAAAGAGAAAAAGTTATGTTTTTAATTAAGGAATATTCTATATACTATGAATACTTATTTTTAATCTTTTACAGAGGGCTGTACTTATTTTGAGTACCCAAGAATCATTGGTACATGAGCTAGGACCAATGTAAAATGGGTTAAATACTGTTTTAAATTAAGTATTAACACATAAAATAGGACAATTAAAGGCCTTTTACTTTGACAATAAACTATCATACAAAATCATTTCTTATCAAAGTTTTTAACAAAGAAAGCAAGGTTAGTACAGCAGAACTACTTACGGTTTTAACAGCAGACTTAACAGCAGGGTTGGTCTGTAAAGAATATAGTCCTAAGATTACATGGGGCAAGCCAAAAAGAAGCAAGTTCAAGTCACCAGTTTGCTACAAGATCCTACCTGTCTCCAGGAGGATCTTGCAGACTTACAGACTATTTCACCATAACCTCCCCAAAACCAGAAAAAAACAAACAAAAAAACAAATATAAGCGTAACTAATCGTGGCTTTAGAAAGACGAAGTCCCATATAAAAAACACAAGTGATTAATGAACGAAGTGTTAACCAAATGACTGCAAAGCAATTTCAAAAAAGCAGTACTCACGGTGGTGTTACTTTTCAGATGTCTAAACGGGCTCTACAAAGGATAAAGCAGAGGCTCGGTTTAATATATGCAAAAATCTATTCACAGTTTAAGAAAGAGACTGTATACAACATTTTTACATTGGGTAATGTCAATGAACATTCACACAACAGCTATTAATACTTATGTATTTATGTACTGCACGTCACTGAACGACTGTTTATTTACTGCAAGGTTTCAAACACCAAGCTCCCAATTTGGAGTAAATCCAACATTAAATTTATCTGCATCAGGCTTGTATCTGAATTTATTTAAGTGTGGTATGATGACCCAATATTCAAAATGCTTTCAAAATTCTCAGATTTTGAGGTTTAGCTCCTATATGAGATAATTTAAATCTTAAAATGAAAGTTTTGTTTCACGGACACAAAGCCATTAATTAATAAAAGCCATTATTCCCAATCTGGAAAGACAGACCAAACCTTGAATTCTAATTTGAAACAAGCAAAGTACCAGTTAATGGCAAACAAGGGCTCTCTATCTCATAGCAAAGTTAATTGCAATATTGAAGTTTGGAGGTAGAAAACTGACAAAAATAGGTTTGTATTTGTAAGATGTAATAGCTGTTTTAAACACTTTTGGTGTCCGTATAGAAAAGGATGAGAAGTGAAGAATATGATATCCCAAATAAAATAAAAACAATAAAGACTAAAATCCACACAATACAGATATTACTTATTTGGAAAAAAATTTAATCTTCCAAGCCTGAAAATATTTTGCACATTTATACCAAGTATAAAAAAGTGTGACTTTCTGCAGAAGCAATCATAAAAAAGCAATGTGTTACAAAATTTCCACTTCGACTATGATAAGTCTTGATCTAGTATGATTTATCAGCAAGACCTCATAACTTGCAACAAATTTTACTTTAGTCGGCCAATTACATTCCCTTCAAGTCTGGGTCGTCTGAGAAGAGCACAAATACTGGTAATACTGTTAACTCATCCACCGTAATCTGCCAATATGGGAAGGAGTCTTTGCAACTAAGTATATTTCATTTTTTTAATCATACTTTTTTTTATATTTACTATCTTAACCAAGAGTAATTTGAACAATTCCTACAGAGGTCATATACAGGTATTCTGATTACTGTTTAGCAAAGATAATCTTCCTCTGAGGTTAGTTTGGGCTGATGAAAAATATTACCATCAGCCTCTTGGATGCATGGTTTATTTCCCAAATTTAGAGAAAAAAAAGGTGACTTCAAAACCCGGAAATACAATACTTTCCTTGTCTCTCATTGAGATTTAGAGCTTGGTCCTTAATCCTAGAATGGCAAGGGCAAATACTGGGAAGCAACAAGTTTCTATTTTGTATGTGTAAACTATAAGCACAGATTTACAGTAAACTGGGGTTGGTTGTTTCAATATGTACAGTACATACATATAATTCTACTACTCCCTGATATCAAATCATATCATATTATGCAATACAAAATTTATGAATATTTCTTGAAGGTTTAAGCTTTTCCAAAGATATTGGGTACATCTCACAACTTTTTCCTTAAACATGTGAGTTATGACACCTGCACTTTCTATAAAATAATTTTTTTCACAAATCAAGAGTTGTTTCTTCCATACCAATCACCCACATAAAGCACACACTTGTAGTCTTTTTGAATCTCCTAGACACTGCAGTCTTACAGGTAAGAGACAAGAGAACTGCTGGCTGGGAAGCAGGATACTGTATGAGCGACAGGTTTTCAAGATAGATGATTCTTCACACTTTTAACAAATTCTACGCGTCTAAACACAACCAGACATACTGTATATCAATTTTCACTATTGCAGGTGGATTTTACATACAATTTTCATTTCAACTAAAAACTTTTCCCCTTGCTCTGTTAAGAAATAATGGATTATGGATTCAAGGATAACAATAAATTCTGACAACCCTGAAGCTGCAAAAACAAGACTGCTGAGTCTGGATGATTCAAAAATGACTGTGGGTGATTTATGAATGATGGGTTTGGGGTGAAACAAATCCAAATTTGAGCCAGAAGTGACTGCTTGATTATCCATATTGAGCCACAATGGCGAGATACCTGGGATTTTCGGATACACTGTTACGAAAATGGACTAATTATGAAAAACTTTGTTTTGAGGCACTGGAACCTATTACATAATGATGCATATATTTTAATATAAATTTAAAATAATTAAAACACAAAAATACGAGTGAAACACTTAACAAAACAAACCGGTAAAAACAATATAAAAGTACTGTATACAGTAAAATACTTTACATAAACCAATTTAGCTTGTAAAAAGAATACTGCATATTAGCCTAAGCTGGAAATATATCGCACAACAGACAAGAACTGAATGATACTTCAAGGACTCTGAAAAATAACAATGGATAAATATCCTGAGTAAAAAAGAACCACTCCAACACCACTTGAGAACCCCAAGGCCCAATACAATTTCATGACAAGAAATAATATGCACATGGCATAAGAGAGGCTACACCATATAATTATACCTGAACACATTCAATAAAATTTAACTTTTGGCTCTGAAATATATTACTTAAAATAATAAAAAGGAACCAATAATATTGTACTCAAAATAATAACAAGGAACCGATGAAAGGGTAGAAAAACTTTTTTAATAGTTCACCTTCTTACTTCAGAGAGAGAGAGAGAGAGAGAGAGAGAGAGAGAGAGAGAGAGAGAGAGAGAGAGAGAGAGAGAGAGAGAGAGAGAGAGAGAGAGAGAGAGAGAATAGTGCAATAATCTCCTATAACTTTTACTGTATAAACAAAAATTTTTGCACAGAGGGACTCCCTCTCTCTCATTACTATTCATTCTCATCCCCAAACTGATGACAGATAATCAGGGTTCATAAAGCTGATAGTTTCTGACCTAACATTTACAAAGATCTGCTGGTGCAGACTTCAACCCATGACACGAGCACTTAAACAAAACAAGCTACAATGTTTCCCTCAAAGCATTTTTCTGGAGAATATACCAGTTCCCCTAATGTGTACACTGTACTTGCTGATTTTCCTGTCCAGCCAGCATGATACCTTCTCACAGAAACTAGTAGAAAACCAAGCTTTCACAAGCAGCTTTTATATTCCATGCTGATACATGACCTATAAAATATGGGTTGAAATGTATTGTCAAATAGTTTATCTTCATTCAGCATATGTTTAACGTGTATAGAAATGACATTACCAGAATGCAAGGGATCTGGATAATCAAGCAGTTACAGTATAATTAATGGCATTTGTTGCACTAAAACTTACAATCTGTGAAACAAAATATAGTGAAATGACCCTAGATTTTAACGATGTCAATAGTATGCTAAACGGTAAGTAAAGACAAAAAATACTTGACACTCATAACAGAAATGAATGTACCATCAATTTTACAATTATTCTAAA
The DNA here is from genome assembly GCF_040412425.1 of Macrobrachium rosenbergii. Taxonomy (NCBI): domain Eukaryota; kingdom Metazoa; phylum Arthropoda; class Malacostraca; order Decapoda; family Palaemonidae; genus Macrobrachium; species Macrobrachium rosenbergii. The sequence goes on along the minus strand of NC_089747.1, from coordinate 4,026,843 downwards.
CAGCCTGAACTTTTAAATAAAAGTTAAACTTTAAGTACAGAAATTATCATTGTTAATTGTGCTCAAGAATGGTAATTACTGAACATCCCTTGGGCCCGTGCTAGCATGAACTAGCCATTTCTATTCCTTTCTGAATTAAAGAACAAATAATGTATTAACGGCAATAAAGCCAACAAAAACATTAGTAGTTTTAAAATGAAACTTTAGTAAAAACGTCAACTACTCACTCCTATGGGAGATGTCTGGAATGAATGCATTGCTATATATACAGTATAGTGAATGTAGGAGATGGTATCATAGGAGATGCTAGGAATAGAAACTAGGAATAGAAACTATTTCTATGCTTGAAATGTATAGAAAGAGAACACAGTTTAAGGAGGAGGGAGGAAGCCAATTATGTTAGAAGAGCGGACTTTGGACGAAGTAGAAAATTTATGCTACAGTACCTTGGAAACACTGAATTATGAAGCTAGTATGGATCATATATATATGAAACAAAGCAACAACAGCCTGAATGAAGTATAGAGACTGCTGGACCACTGGTATATAAGATTAACCCTTAGGTAAACAAAGACAAAAATCAATGATGCACATATCAATCCTGTCCTTCTCTACACAGTGGAGAAGGGAGATTTTGAAGAGGTATTGTTACAAAACACTGAGATTTATGACTGGAATGCATTGTCAAGAACGTTGTTGAGAAATGTGGGGTACAGAGGCTGGAAAATGGAAAGATACCTCAAAGACTGAGAGGGTCTGGGTACATAAGGGGAAAGGAACAGTTAGGAAAAGTGTAGAAAAGAAAACAGCAAGTCAAAGACCAGTGGAAACCTAAAAATCAAGGAGAAAGACACAGATTATGACCTGGACCTGACAGGAATTCAGGCAATATGATCAAGACGGAAAGGAAAGGGAATTCATTTATGTCTACCCTGTAAAAGGAAAACTTGGTGAAAAACATTAGTGATGATGCTGATGCTTCACTATTCATTCAAGGACATTTCACCTAGTTTACTTTGACACACAATTCTAATGATACCCTTATTATTGCAAATGATAACAGATTCATGTTCACAGTCTGTTGTCCTTTTTCTAAAATCATTCCTGAATGGGGAAAAAAGGTCACACATTCAAAAATTTCTCCGTCATTCATTCATTTATTGTTCAATAAGGACTTCCAATCTCTTTGCAGGCAGGTAGAACCTACCTAGATATACAAGGTTTAACTGGGCAGAATTCTAATACTGTGCTAATGTCATAAACATTTGATTGCATATACAAAAGTTGTTTCTTTTTCTTTTTAGAAACTGCCATGCTTCAAAGTACATACTCTGTGCCCTAATAACTGTACATTACATTAAAATTTACACGCTGCATTCAACAGTAATACCTGAGTACTTTCAATCACTGCTTACCTTACTCTTTACGGACTTCATGATGGCTCCGCCTTCCTTACGAACATTGGTAACAAACTGTTTATACTGCTGCCTCATCTTTGACGACGACTTTTCACAGTGAACACTAACTTCTAATTCAAATTCGTCAGAAGTCTGTTTGCCTGAGTTAAGACGATCTAAGCGCTCCTCAATGAACTGAAAAATTCAGCATCTCATTACAGCTGATCTACCTTTATTGGCTTTAATAGGTACCTAGCACATTTCTCAAAGAATACAAACTGAATGCTCATTTATAAAACATTAATTTAAAATCTCAATATTTTAATTTCTCTTAAATGTGTTAAAAATGTATTCTTTCGGCTTATCAAAAGACTAAGAAAACTATTCTGTTAAGGTACAATAAGCTAACCATGTTAATCAACATATTTTCAAATAAAACAGGCCACATCAAAGTTTCTCACAGTATGGTCTGACAATTAAATTTGTCACTAAAATTTAACTAGCTTCTTATTAAAAAGCAAAACTGTTTCTTATCATCCTCATCAAGGCTGTGATTCAGTCCAAACAAAGTGCCTCTTTACTTAAAGCGTTCCCAATTTAGTTCCCAATGCTTTTCAACATCCAACTAGGCTGCAGCTGCATCACTTCCTAATCTAAACTTCATTCAGTCCCTAAGGCCTCCTCCTCCTCCTTCTATATAAATGTGCAAATCCTCACACTTTTTCTTTATTCCAATTTGAACCTCTCATTCAAGAACAAATCTTTTAGGCCAGCCCTATGACAACCTAGGAAGGTTCCAGTGGTATGGTTAAACTACTTCATGAAGGTAAAAGTATGTACAGTACTAAATAAAATGGTTTAGTCCTTCTTCAAAGCATTTACCAGTAGCTTCTTGAAAAGGCAAGGTTCCATACAGTATCACTGACTAATGTTATGATGTAGTTTAACCAAACCACTGACTCGCATAAACAAACTCCTATAAGACTGGAACCTGAGGATTTGTTCATTATTCAGAACTAATTTTACTATTACTAGAGAATTTCATCAGGTCATTGAGTTACAGTTCTCACAAGGCTTGAAGGGCCTGTTCTTAAATCACATTTTGATTCTTTGTAATACATTGCAGCTCTGAAAATTTGATAGTTAGATTCACCGAAATTAACATCTGTGTAAATTATAAAGATGAAGACACGAAACAGTTACAGAATTTGGACAGCTAGGTGGAAAGACATCCAAAGGATAAAATGACAAGTAAGAGAGAGAAAGCAACTTTGCAAAGGACCAAAGGCACAAGGCATACTGCTAGCAGCATCCATGCTACAGAGTTGGAATCACTGAAAGATCAGGCAAAATGGAACTTTTACAAACATCCTTTGCTATATAAAACCCTTTAATAACAAATTGCCTTATGTATTCCATATAAAACAAACCAGCTACATTGGCTGGTAGGGCCATACAATTTGTCACTCTGGATTAATGGCCCTCAGTAAACTAAAAAAAAAAAAAAACAAATTATGCACATCCAACACGGCAACTAAAACATACCTGTCGAAAAATTTGAAGCTCTAGCATTTTTTCTACAAATGGCTGGAAAGTATTCGGACGGATATTAACAAACTTTTCTCTGTTGAATGTAATTTTTGAATCTTCTTCCCTGAACTGTAGAGCTTCTTTGTAGTTTCCAATAATCTGGACAAGCGCTCGTAAAAATGCACGTGCCACATGATCACCTAGCATGTTGTTTGGGTTCTTCAGACTTCTTCTCAAATTAATAATCACTTCATCTGGCAGAGTCTCCAGATCATTAAAAGGAGTCTTCACCACATTATTGTCTGCGTCTAATATAACAGCTTCCCCAATGTCCTCCATTTGTACTTTCTGAAAATTTAAATGGCCAATATATTGACAATAGTATGGGCAACAAAACCTCTCTAAATATGATACATTCATGACAGTTAACTTTTCATTCCAAATACAAAATAATAAACCAATCCTAGTGTACAGAAAGATAGAGCATGCATGTTGATGTTACAATGTGAACAAATACACACAAATCTGAGAATAATCTTACTGATAAAAGTGAAGAATTGACACCTATGAGATAGGGCATAGGTGCTAAGAGATAATCGGTCAAATGTTCTGGTAAAACTGGAATGAAGATATGTTGCCATTGCATGGGATAAATAATTGAATTGGCTGCCTGAACACAAGCCGAGAGCCTTGACAGCCGTTTAGAAACCATTATGATTCTTCTTTCGTGGAGCATCGATGCAAAGATTATCATCATGTTGTTTGCATCAACAGCATTGTAGTATTCTGAAAGGTTTCTCTGAAGATGGAAAAGGAGTACATGATGTGATTAACTTTGTTGCAACAATTTAATATAACAGAACTATCAGTGAGTAAGAAAAACAATCATGATCACAATTACAATTTTAGTAGTTGGGACCCTGATTCCTAAACCTGGTTTATGTTGGGATTACCTTCAAAATAACTTAGGCATAAAATTTTTACAATCCAAAAATATAATGGTATTTGTGCAGTCCCCTTATTCACATTTGATTTATGAAAGTTTCTTCTGAATACCTAACAGTCCTCTCGTAAGAGTTAGAAAATAATGTTGGGGACTAAGATAATGACATTATTCAGAGCCATGACAAAAGTACAACCATTGATGGCATTCCTGAGCTTTCTTTATTAAAAAATTCCATGATATATTAGAATCTAAAAGAAGCTAAAGGGTGGAAGCACAATAAAATGCTATTTTTCTAAAGATCAAAAAGCAAAAACTGACAATCTCTGACTAATTAAATTCCTACATCTTGGATGTTTTGAGAGATAACGAGAGTTCTCTCAAAGTTAAGTGCACATATGCTTTACATGTAAAGTTTTCATACACTATGACAGAATTGGATGTTCCATTAAAGGATATTTGGAGTGTATAAGAATGGTTTAATGAGACATCTTATTGGCATTCAAATTTCACTTTACATACATCTAACATATGCAGTATATTAATGGTTCACTAAATAGTCTAAAGGTTTCTTGAACATGGTAGCTAAGTAAAATATGGTTACAGACTCTACTGTATCTTTCATTTTTGATCATTTGAAGAAAGTAAAAATATGTAAACAACATTAATTTACCTGTGCAACCACATATACAAACAAAATTCAGAAGCATCAATAAAACTTAAGGCAATGCATAACTTACATTTTCAGGAATGGTTGGAAGTCTCAGGTGGTTAGGGCACTGAGCAACAAAGAACTGAAAGGTCAAAAAGCAGAAAGTACTGAAATAACAATACTGTTCAGCAATCACACAAGCCTTAAATTATACTGTATAATGTATCTTAACATTAAGATGTAAGAAACTAGTTACTGACAATTCAGATTAACACCTCCACGAAATACTTTAATTCAAAAATTACAGTAATTTGCATTTTCACAGCCTGCAACAGAGGGCACCAGAATCCTATTTCAGTCCTATGGTACCAAGAGCTATAATTTAACCCCATGGGATAATGGGTTTGTTACAAAAGAAAGTTTAACTAGGTCACTTAACTAAAAATTCTAGCAAACAGCTTACTTGACTGGAAATCTTAGCTGGTCGCTCCCAAGGGACATTCACACATTATTTCACCCTCAACTTTGGAAAGTATGTAATCTTTCAACTCCCCTAGAAAACTTCATTACTAACCTGTATAATATATATATATATATATAAAAATCAGTACTATACTAAGTTCGCACAATTAGCAATTACTATTACTGCCTGTGTAAAAAATGTTTCATATTCATTAAAAAATGTTTCTAACATACAAACCTGGGGTCTTTGCACAGGAATTACCTTCAGCTAGTTTATCACTAAAAAATTACATACAATATAAGTTTAAATCCACTAAATCTAGAAATTTAAAGTTTACAAAAAGAGAGACTTTACAGTTAACTGGGGGATATACACTACCTTATTATCTCCATAGGGCACAGCAATTTCAGATCCAGGCAGTGGAACCTTTGTGCAGTAAATGCTCTGAAGGCATGATGTCATATCCTGAGTTCTTTCATTGCCTATCAGATCAGCCAAATGGTTGAGAAGCCTGTAAATCATTATAATTAATAAAATGTTACTTTTCAAAAAGTTCAAATTTCCTTATTTCATCACTCCATTCATCCATCTTTCCAACATTTCTAAAATCTCTCTCTTTTTTTTTTATTCTGTTTTTAAGAACACCTAATCTAAAAGCAGTAGCTTGACGCTCTCTCTCTCTCTCTCCTGAAATACCTCCATTGTTTCAAACTCGATTCAGGTGTCATCATAGGGTACTACTATAAAACTTGTCCAATTTATCTTTCATGTACAGTACTACCTTGAAAATTAAGATCTATTTACTTCTCTTAGTACCTTTCATTCCTTTTAAGATCCACTAAGATACGAGACTTCTTCACTTATTCATAATACTCCTATAGTTCCTTTACAAAAATGATTTGTAGTTGACCACTCTGGTAGAAAGTTGCGCTAATAATGAATGTTGTAAATACTAGTTGTCTGCGTTACTTGTATTTAACCGAAAAAGTCTAAAACTGATGCATTTGACTTTCTGCGTTACTTGTCCTTTAACTGAAAAAGTCTAAAACTAATGCATTTGACTTTGCAATCTGACTAAAAATGCATCCTCTTCACAACTTATAAGTACAGCATATTAATATAATGCTTTACTAATTATTTTAAAAATTTTAGTCCCTTCTCTAGGTTATGAGTAAAAACTAAATGATTTCTGTAGACCTGCAAGATGCATACCTTCTGTTACCGACCAATCAGAACTCTAGGAAATACCTCTTCTTTGCCTGCCAAGGGACTGTTTTCCAGTTCAATGTCTGTTTTGGACTGTCAAGAGTCCATCAGGTGTTCACTAGGTGGCCCCTATAAGGATACCTGGCCCCATTATACCAAATCCCACTAGCCTTCTTTGGTGGTACCCCACGAGCAGCAGGAATAATTCCAGTGATCTAATGTGGTTTGTTTCAAAACTGTTTCAACGCTTGAACACCATGCGCTTCAACACTTACTTGTAAAATGTTTCGTGCCATGGCAAATGTGAGAGTATAACTAATGCTGTTTCAGAACCAGGAGCATGTCTGCAAAATCCGTACGTCCATTTGGAGTCAAGACTTGTCAAAACAAATGAAAAATGCTGGACATTTGTGCTGCAAAGATAAGAGCAAAACTTTATGTTGTCCACAATGATTTGCAATCTGCTGAGAGGCAAAACACATAAATATGATACAACCTAGAGTCTGAGAACATTATAAGGCAATTAAAGTGGTGACAAAGATACATCAACCAAATGGGTAAATAATAATTAAAAGGAGACTACCCTGAGGATTGCCTCCTTGACCATCCTCTACACCAAAACAACTTACCTGTCAAAGGAGCAGGGAAATGCAAACTGTGGGACACTCTTGAGAATCTCTTTTTCCCTCTCCTCTTTGCTGTAACTGTCTGGAAACTTTTGGATGATCCATGGTGGTCGGTCTGTACCTTTTGGCCCAACCACTTCACACCAGCACTCAAACAGGCGCCTTGGGTTCTCTCTGGGAAGCAAAGAAAAATATCTTGCATAAAAGAAACCTGTCACAATATCTGTGTGTATAATTTACTTTGTATAAGCAAATCAAGAAAATAAGGCAACAGAATTCTCCCTGCACTGCATGATGTGAAAATCACCAAATATTCATAGGTATATGAGACTGCCAGCCTTAAACCTGTACTCTTGTTGAAAATAAAAGATTAAATAAGATAAATTAGCTATTAAGGTCATTGTACTGAATTTAAAACATGATGGCAACTACATGAAAACTCATTTCTCACCAAGCACAAGATCCATACATTTTTTCCAACGCCACATCTTTTAATTTGTGTTTTTGACCAATGTTGTTATTGGAAATCAATCGTTTCTGTGTTTCTGCTACTCCTATACCTAATCATTTTAAGGGCACCACAGTGGCAAACCTGAGTGTTTGGATGAGGGGGGCCACCAAAAACAAGTGAACTGCATCAATAAGAATGGAGATAACAATCCCGAGATTGAAAAAATGATAAGCATGAAAACATTGCAATGGAAATTAGATGAGTACATCCAACCTTAATCTTTCCTAACATAGCCTAGCACAAGATGCCAGGTCCTACTTGAACAGAGGGTGCTTTGCCATACTAAGGAAACCTCCAACATTTAAAAAAAAAAAACATAGCATGGTATTCTTAAGTATTGACCCTAAACTAACCTAATCTACGATGCCACTTCGTTTTGAAGATGGGTCTTTGCCCACCTGGACCACTTTGACATTTGTACCAAATCTGGCATAGTACCTACTAGGGATCCATTCTAAAACTAGCTTAGGCCACTACCTCCTATCAGACTAGGCTGGACCTCCAAACCTACCTTTAATTTAATTTTGACCTCAAAAATTTAAATATAAAGGGGAGTTGTTTAGACATTAGCTACTAACAAAGAAAGTGGTATGAGTCTCAAAATAGGAGATGTGTAAACTGGAGAATAAGAAAAGTAAAAACAAACTGGAAAAAAAGATTATGAATCTATTTTGTATGTACAACATTGGATCATATAATTGGTGAGGAACATGAAAGGGCAAAGAGACTGTGTGTACTGTTCACATTTGCAGAGGATAATATAGCAAAATAGCTGCCCATACGACATTCTGCTATGCAAGATGTCACATTTAGGGTTTCTGGGGAGGAGAAGGCTGCCTGGCCAGGTGAAGGAACAGCACCCTAGAATAGGTTAGGTTCAAGGAAAGTTAAGTTCGGATTCATCTCATTAAAATATGTCTTTGAGATCATTTCAAGCAGTCCATGGCCCATGAAAATAGGCTTATCATGCAACTTTTCCCCCATTTTTAAAAAGAGTACCAACATGAACTGATAATGGTAGCCTAAGAGTGGGAAAAAATAAAAGATTTAGAAATTGGTAGGCTACATATATTAATAAATTTATCCTCACCTTATACTTGGAAAATAACGCTACAATCATCAGTGGGTAAAACTTAAGGTTACTACCCTAGCCTAGTTCCTGCCAGTCGCCGAACAGGATATTTCCCGACTTTTATTTATGTTCAAGGTATTTGCCGTCTTTTGTTTAGGTTTTTAAACTCATCCCCAAGGAGTTGGTACACGGCATCCACTTCACACGTAAACTGGTAGCCTGGTTACCAAACGTGTGGGGCGCGGAAACAGACTTCACTTTTACCCTTCATTATACCTACAATGGCACTACTCGAATCCGTGATCAATTTATTATGGTACAATTAACAAAACTTTCCCCTACCATGGGAAGTTTAGGGTACTGGGAAGTAACTATGCTGGGTACCACTATACCATAAGACGGAATACCACACAAATGCCAAAACCTAATAATAAATAAGGCAACAACGTCTACACTCTGTCTAACGTCTAAAAGAAAACCCAATTTCCCCTCGTAAGCTTTACCCAAGGCCTTGGGAAGGCTAACCTGCCCCTGGGTATAAGTCAGTAGAATAGCCTACGTCTACCATAATAAAAAAACAAATAGGCCTATCATTTAGGCCTATGTGCCTTATTAGCCAGTTGAATAAAAATAATTGACAGAAAATGCACGATTATACTTAAGGGAAAAAAAAAGTCAAGCCTGGCCTGTCAAATGGAAGGGAAGAGGGAGGTCTCGCCTTCGTAAACAGGCGACCACCTTCTGTCAATTCCCACGACATTCCTGGCGCATTCCAGACGGAACCAGACCATAAATTAAATCAAATCGAGTCGAACGACTCGATTCCAGTGGGAATTACCTTAACCGGGAACCCATAATTGGTGGAAATGTGCGGTGTCCCACTTCATGACAGAGAGCTGCACTCCGCCTTATTTATCATGACTGTTATTCTGACGGCAGATGGAGCCACCACTCTCACTCTCTCTCCTCTCGCGTTATTTTCACCGACGGACTGTCTGGTGACTGAGTCTGACAGTCTGACTGGCCCCCTTTAAATCCCGGGAAGTCTTGTCTAAATGGACGTGCTTCATTAAAAATCAGGTCTAAAAGTTTATACTGTCATGGCCCCTGATGAACGTTCGTTCAGATGCCGTGGAAATTTTAACCCGTTTACGAAGCTGTTTTCGCGCATTTGCTGCATAATTTTGACATAAGATGAATCGAACAACCTATGGGAACTTTCTCTCTCTCTCTCTGAAAGTCTAGGGTCATGGCCCTGATCAACATTTGTTCAGATAGCGGAAAACTTCTTCTGTTTACGAAACTGTTTCTGTTGTTTACAGCTTTTTAACTGGTGCATAATTTAAAGAGAAAAGCAGTGAATATGACAACCTATGGGGAACTTTCTCTTTCTCTCTAAGTCTAGTGCCATGGTCCTGATCGACCTTTGTTCGGATGCTGTAAAATTCTCCTTGTGCTGTTTACGTACGACGCTGTTTCCGTAGTATACAGCTTTTATTTCCTGCATACTTTAAAGGAAATAACAGTGAATCGGACAACCTATGGGAACTCACGAAGATGCACCAAGTTAATCTTAATCTTAATTGCACTCTATTCTGCTGTCACTTTCTACACCAACCTCCAAAGATTCCCAGTCTACAGAAGCAGTTGGTTTTCTTTGCAGTTACACACATCTACGTGGACGGCTCAGTACAGGCAGATGGAAGTGCACACACACACAGGGTCACGCACAACCTCATCCAGTTCCACTTATTGTGAACTTCAAGGTATATGGGATGCAGTAATATATATATATATATATATATATATATATATATATATATATATATATATATATATATATATTCATACAGTACAGCGTAGGGATGCAGAGAGGGGCACTAGTGTCGGCTGCCACAACATCAGAAAGAAATATATTCTCGTAAGTGCCAAATGATACACAGAAAGCACCTCATGCAAGTCCCCAGATTTAACTAAAAGACTGAAAGATAAAAATCTATTGATAATTCAATGTTAATATTTCTGGTAACTTTGTTTGACGGTTAGGCTATATATATATATATATATATATATATATATATATATATATATATATATATATATATATATAATAATATACATATACATACATGGGCAAATCCAGAACTTAGACTGAAAGAATCTAATGTAACTGGCATTTTAGACAGCAGCAGACCACGATTAAAAGAGGAAGGAATGTAACATACTTTCCAGAGACACTAAAAGCAGACAATGGCAACTGTTGGCACATTTTTTAAAATTTAAGATCAAAATTAATATAAAGGTGGGTCAACTAATGCAACAAACGCATTGTATAGGTTACCCAGTTAAGTTATACTGGTGCACAAGACCAAGCAGAAGATTTAGCATAAGTTACATCAATCTTTTCCATTTCTGCAGCTTTATCTACAAAGGGAATGGAACAATACGATCTATTCTGCCAGTTAAAAAAAATAGAAAAAATAAGCCATGTTTAAATAAACTATAAAGTAATAGACTAAAAAACAGTATAGTTCCTTATATTGTACTTGAAGAGATCGTGTAATGAAAATAGAGAAGAAGGTCATCAGCATTTGATGTTATGTAAAGAAAGGCCGAGACATTAAGTTTGGTGGCCTAGTACCTATTCACAAACAAATTGTAATTTGCTGGACTTTTCCCTTGAGGCATTTCTATATCTGTGGCTGCAGCTGAAGCCCTGGAAGCAATTCTTTTCTTTAACTGTAGCTGGACCTTTCCTGTAGGCAATTCTTTGCCTGTAGCTATTGCTGGACCATTCACTGGGGCATTCTTTACTAGTAGCTGGTGCCGGACCTTTTACTGGGGACAATTCTTTTTCTGTAGCTGGACCATTTCCCGGAGACAGTTCTTTGCATGTACAATTACTGGACCTTTTTCTGGGGGCAATCTTTACCTATACAATTGCTGGACCTTTCCCTTCATGCAATTCTCTATCTGTAGCTGAACTTCTAAGAGAAATTCTTTTCCTGTAAATGTAGCTGGACCTTTTCCTGGCGGCAATTATTTGCCTGTAGCTATTGCTGGACCTTTCACTGGAGGCATTTCTCTACCAGTAGCTGGTGCTGGACCTTTTGCTGGAAACAATTCTTTGCCTGTAGCTGGACATTTTCTTGAAGGCATTTCTTTGCCTGTAGCTCTAGGTGGACATTTTTCCCAGAGGCAACTCTTTGTCTGTTGCTGCTACTGGACCTTTTTCTAGAGGTAATTCTGTGTCTATAGTTGTAGCTGGGTCTTTTCCCGGAGGCAATTCTTCGTCAGTGGCCGTGGCTGGACCTTTTTTTCTGGAGGCAATTGTTTGCCTGTAGCTGCTGCTAGAACTTTTACGGGGAGCAATTCTTTGCCAGTAGCTGTAGGAGGACATTTCCACGGAGATAATTTTATTGCCTGTAGCTGTAGGTAAAAGATAAAACAATATGTGATACCAGCCTACATGGTTCAATTTTCTGTTACCACTCATACACTCCCACTCTCTTTGTGTTGTCTTTAAAAATGATTATGGTGTATTAGCACGTAAAACAGAAGGTTGTTTTCAAAGTCTGAATGACCGCAGATCCTAAAAATGCATTACTGTATGAAGAAGACCGTCATTACCCAGTAGGTACGAAAAATCCTTGTATAGTTTTGTATTGTTTTTATTTGTTTTGTTTCTTCCAAACCCATTAAAAAATTTACTTCACCCTACAGGTTTATTGGAAGAAATATTCTCAAGAAGAGAAACATACGGAAAAAGGCCTTCTCGGACACAGTGAAACGTGTAAATGAAGTGAAGCTTGTTATAAACTTTTTCTGATAGTCTCATGATATCTTATGAAGACGTCATCAGCTTCATTTTCTGAAGAGTCGAGAAACGGGAGATGAAAGAACCACTTTTTTCCTTCTTTGTTTTTTTTAGAAGATTTGGGAGTCGTGGTAAGCTCATGGTACCGTAGAAGTAACATTCTTGGCCCAGTCAGGGAAGGTCTCGAAATCAAAGAAGGCCCTCCCTAGGGTGTTGATCATGATGGTGGCTGTTATGACGCATAGGATGTTCATCACGAATCCCGCGCGGATCTGCAAAGAAGAAGAAGATGATGAGGTGTAAACAAAGTACTGATTGAAGGTGTTTATTACTCAATCAGTTCTCTGGGGTAGGGTAGGCCTACGAGAGCCCTAGGAACCCTGGGGTGACCTTGGGGAGGGTATTGATGGGAGGAGGTGGAGGGGGAGGACGAGGACGAGGAGGAAGAAGGGAAGGAAAAAAAACGTGGTGTAATTTATAATGGAAGTGAATTACAGGAGGAGAGAAAGTACGGGGCAGACCCAAAAGCATGGGAAATGTGTATGGTAGATATGTCTGGGGATGTAGATTGGTTTTTGCCTAGATTCCTTTTGAGGTTACATGATTAGCACAAAACTGACACACACACACACATATATATATATATATATATATATATATATATATATATATATATATATATATATATATATATATATATATATATATACTCAATAAACTATAAACACTATTCCTAATGACTGAATAAGTTTCAATCATTTGGCGTCACAACTACAAAGGTCGAGGTCACTGAAGCCACGGGCAAACCGACACTCACCATCTCCCGCGTCTCGAGTCCCGCTCTCTTCAGAATGATGGCATTTCCTGGAGTGGCCACGGGTAACATGAAGGCGTAAGCGCAGCAGACAGCCGCTGGAAGCATCAAGTATATTGGGTTAACGCCAATGGCCAGCGCCTGGAAACGATGCGAGAGGAAATAGGGAAGTTAGTGACGTCGCATTGTCGAAGATTAGACTAATGATAATAGGCGTTTAAATAAACCACTGTGGCCATAGTACTACTTACGTCATTTTATTAAAATTGACGTATTAAAAGAAAATCGTGCTCTCAATAGGTCTAATGTTATTCAGGAGTCTTATAAGCGTTTACATATTCAACTGTGGCCATAATACTGTTTATATCAGGTTATCAAAATATAAAAATTAACAGAAAAAATCTTGCTCTTAATAGGCCTACTGATTTTCAAGTCTTATAAATGTTTTGGGCCTAATACTATTGACGTCAGTTTATCAAAATCGGCAAATTAACAGAAAAATCATGCTTCTAATAGGCCTACTGATAGTCAAGAGTCTCAATTTATCAAAGTCGACAACTTAGTAGAAAATCAACCGGGACGTTTTCCTACACTTAAAAAAAATAGTGATTACCAACCAAATCTTTTATGACAGGAAGAAACAACGACGCCGTGGCCGTGTTGGAAGCCACCTCCGTCATCATTGCCATGAACAAACACAAGAGAAAGGCTATAGCTCCTTTGGGCATGAATTCCAAATACTGAAGCCCATTCCCCATCCATCTGGATAAGCCCGAAACTTTGGCGCCCTCCGCCACGGCCAAACCCCCGCCCAGGAGGAGAACGATGCCCCAGGGGATTTGCTTATTAACCACTTCCCAAGAGAGGCAGGTCTCGAGCGGCTTCTGTTGTGACGGGTCTTCGTCAGTTTCCAGAGCTGATTTTTGTTTTTCAAGAGATAAATGATCTTGATTAATGTATAGAGCACATCGTTAGCGAAATATGGTAATGATCTCTTCAATTAGTATATTCATGTGGCAGGATTACCGTTATGGGAGATTAAAATATCATGGTTTTTGCAAGAGTTAAAATTTCTCTGACCTTTCTTGAAAGATTTCGGGATGCAGAAGAGTAAGAACACCATTAATACTGCTGGGCTGGCATTGTGAATGTATCTGCAATGAATAAACATTTGTAAAATTTGAGGTAATGATAAAAGGAGGCACAATAGGTCGTTATGGCAACATTCAAGCCTAAAAACATACAAACAAATCTGAGCCTCACTGGGAAAACAACATTCAAATAGATAAATCAAAATACGACAATTTTTTTCTAGGACTCGCCAAGAATGTAAATGAAGAAGGTCTTAATTTCCAGCCAGGCTTATAAAATTTCAACAAATGGAGTGCAATTACCGTAGAGTTTAAAACTCGCGACCTTTAGAGGCAAATTAAATCGAATCTGAATCAACTAGTCATATCCACTTTGAAGCCTTTTTTGTCTATACCTTTAATAGACAACTGATTTGCCTATTGCACTCTGTTATTTCTAAAAGGATATAAAGTTTGTAAAATGCTTTCTGATGAAACGATTCATGATATTTTAAAAGTCATTCACACATTTTCTTTGGTTTATTCGGCCGGTATCAGCGTCAGTTAGGACTAGTTTTTGTTGTGCAAGACACTGATTTGAAATTTCGAGCTTACCAATCGTTATTTGTGATACATGATGAACGTCCTGTCTTTCAAAATTATAAGGAATGGAATTTCCTTTAATTTTTTTAAATGATAAATGCTCTTTAATGGTGTAGGCTATTCATCTATTTTACTTGTGAAACATCACTTCAAGTGTCCTGACCGGTCTAAGGAAAGTCGCATATTTCAAAAAGTTTCTTTCCCACTCAAAGACTGATCAATAATAAGATATCTTGTAAAAATATGATCTATAATCTATACAGTCAATGGAAGTAAAAACTGGGATCTTTCCTAGATAGTGACCCCCTAGAGTTTTCTGGGGTCGTTATCTAGGACCACGGTCTAGTACTCCAGGACTATCTATTGTGTTTTTTGGGGGTAATTATCTTTAAGATTGTTTGTTTTTACGGTAATCCCTAACGGGCTTGTGCTAAACACGTCGCAAAGGTGGATGCATACCGGGTTAAAACCCGTGGGGATCACTATCTGACTAGATTGTATCAGAATATATGAAAGAACTCACAGCTTATTTTCACGGCTCTTGCCGAAGAGATGAGCCCAGCCGTTGATGAATCCGGGACTTCGGAACACCCACAGGAACACCAGGACGACGAAGAAAGTGGAGACTATCGCCTCGTGCTGGGTAATGGGCCCAAGGGCTCGATACTGACTCAGGAGGAATTCTCTGATCGACTGTTGTTGGTTTTCGTCGAGCTCGTCAGCATCATCCTCACGCTTCTTCTTTTTGCAAAAACTTGGAAGAAGAGGAATGCCGTTGGTGCTCTCTGGTGAAGGAACCGTTACAAAGGCAAATCTCGACTACTACAACTACTACTGCTACTATTACTACTACTACATCGCATTCTGATACAGCTGACTTCAAGACTTGGAAGAAGAGGAATGCCGTTGGTGCTATCTGGCAAAAGAGCCGTTTCAAAGGCAAATCCCAACTAATACAACAACAGCTACTACTATATCGCATTCTGATACAACTGACTTTAGGCGAACGGGGAGAGAGAGAGAGAGAGAGAGAGAGAGAGAGAGAGAGAGAGAGAGAGAGAGAGAGAGAGAGAGAGAGAGAGGGAAGCATCCGTTAAAGATGGCCTTAAAGTTGAGCACAGAGGGAGGGGAGCGAAATAAATCAATTTTCTCGTCTGACACCCATCTGAGGCATTTCCGATGTCGCATATAGGAAATGTCAGTACGCTCAGTATATAGTTACTGTTAACGGATACGTTCATTAAAAACAGATAGGTTTATCAGAAACAGATAGGTTTATTAGAAACAGATAGGTTTATCAGAAACAGATAGGTTTATTAAAACAGATAGCTTTGTTAAAAGCACATAGGTTTACTAAAAACAGATAGGTTTACTAAAACAGATAGGTTTATTAAAACATGTTTACTAAAAGCAGATAGGTTTACTAAAACGGATAGTTTTATTAGAAACAGATAGGCTTACTAAAAACAGACAGGTTTATTAAAACGTTTACTAAGAGCAGATAGGTTTACTAAAACAGATACGTTTACTAAAAACGGATAGGTTTACTAAAAACAGATAGGTTTAATAAAACTGATAGGTTTATTAAAACAGATAGGTTTACTAAAAACAAGTAAACAGGTAGGTTTATTAAAACAGAAAGGTTTATTGAAAAAGATAGGTTTGCTAAAACAGATAGGTTTACTAAAACAGATAGGTTTACTATAAACAGATAAGTTTGCTAAAAGCAAATAGATTTATTAAAAACAGATAGGTTTACAAAAACAGATAGGTTTACAAAAAAGATAGGTTTATAAAAACAGATGGTTTACTATAAACAGATAGGTTTGCTAAAAGCAAAAAGGTTTATTAAAAACACACAGGTTTACTTAAACAGATAGGTTTACTAAAAACAGATAGGTTTATTAAAAAAAGACAGATTGACTAAAAAACAGATAGGCCTATGGAACAGATGAAATAATGAAAACTTTCAACAGGGGTGCATTAACTTTATAATTCTACCCAAAGTTCTTCCTTTTTCTCCGTGTAACAAGAACCCACTGTTAAGGACATATACTGTCCACCAAAAGCACTTCATGAAAGGAACAAGAGAGGGCACCTAGGGATTGCAAACCTCCGCCAATACGATTAACGTAGTTACTTCAATACTCTGAGTCATATATGTTTTTTCACGTATAGAAAGACGCGATTAGCACAGACGAATACAAGCTTTTGATAATCATAGGTAGACCAATAGCCTATGTTTTCTTTTTCTGTGTCAGCAGAAAGATACTATCTTTCCCAAATACGCATCAGTGACGGTAATAATAAACAAAGCGATGAAAAATAATCCGAGATTTATTTGTTTGTCCATTTGTCTTCAAATCATCTAAAAATATCTGTGAATGAAATTCGATAAAACCTACAACATTTTGTTTTTCATTTATGAAATTCTGAGTACTGTTGACAAATTCGGGAGCTTTCATCAGATTTTATGTTAACCCGGGATTGACGAGACAATTGCAGGCTTACGAATGAATGCACAGGTTTACGTTAATTTCCTTAAACTTAACTGGATTCAAAGGACTTATTCACTTTGGTATCAGTTGAAAATGATGTATTATGCAATAAAATTTGAGTTTTAGACTTGGGTGTTGGTATTACAGAGATGGCACAGGTATCAGTCAGCCATATGTATTAAGCTAATGTAAGCTAGCTTTTCTTTTTTTTTTTTTAGGTACCAGTATAAGACCAATTTAATAGTCATCACACACGCTCAGACAACATATCATCATTATTATTTTTCCTTCCTCTCAAACGTGCAAATGTCGAGTATCAACTTTTCTCCTTTGACATGTGTTACCAGATTTATAACAGTATTTTTAGGTTCTATTAGTCTAAATTGCTGCCATCTATCTACCTGTTCCGTAATTTTGACATTTACCATAAACCAACGACGAATGCTTCTCAAACGTTATGGAATTGGAATATAAAACTTAGGCATATGGCCAAGCGCTGGCACCTATGAGGTCATTCAGCGCTGAAAATAATGTTGCAATGATGTCAGGAGACGGGTGGAAAGGAAGACGGAAGAAAGAGAATAGGAACGGAGGTATAGTAAAAGGAATGCAGGGGTTGCAGCTTGGGCTGAAGGGATGCCGCAAAAAACCTTCAGTAATGCCTACAGTCTCAAACGTTTTGGGTATTCAGTTAGTTAAATGTTGCCTTTTTGTCCACTAGGCTGGGTTAGTTGCCTACAGACGAGATATGCGCTTAGCCAGGTAGGATGCAGAATCGTTTGTTAGGTTAGATAAAGGAAGGTTAGGTCAGAATATATACCCAGCTTTAAGAAGTGCCTTTGGGTTATATCAAGTCAGGGTATGTCACACAACTAATATTTTTTTTACTTGCTATCATATATTTTTGTCATGATTCATACGAAATACTTCCCGCATCTTCCGCAAATTAAAATTAAGATTGTGGGACCCAGAGCGAACCCAGGTTGGTAAGAAATGTTCCTTGGTTGCTTTGGTTATAACAGGTCACAGAAAGTTGGCTAGGCAAGGAAAACATGGCTGAATTGTGTTTTATTTTGTGTATTTTCATATATTTTGAAGGATTTTCGATAAAATTTAGATGAAAATTTAAAGTAACTCTTATTGGGGGATGGTTCAATATTGAGATCTTTCAGAGTACATGAAAATTCATCAGGAAACCATATTTCAGCGCGTTTAGACATCCCAGAGCTGAATTACATCTACCAAGTTTGCCTAGGCTAACCTGGTAGAGTAGCGTTACTAGTTGAGAGTACCATAGGCTATTTTCAGCTAGTAGCATTGCTCCTCGTTCAATATACCCGAGAACGTCTGTTATTCTTATTTTATTTTATTTCTGCCGTTAAACTCAATATGGGTATAACAACGCCTGAGTCTAAAATCAGAGTTTTTTACAGACTTACCCAGACGTTCTGCAGAAAATCTGAAGCCAAAACCATCCCAGTGCCGTGCACACGAGCATTCCTGGAATATTGAACATCATCCACGACGCGAAGTTGAGTCCAGTCCCCTCTCCAAAAGTGCTGTGGAATACAGTTTGTGGTTGTTGTGAAACTGACACACACACAAAGATATATGCATATATATATGAGCGTATGTATGTCATATATATAATTCTTTCAACATACTCCTTTTCTCATCACATCTTTAGGGGTGAGGTTAATGGCCAAATACCCTTTTCTCTTGACCCCAGCAGATGTGGGGTGAACTGGTGTATATAATTATATATATATATATAGATAAATATTATATTATATACACACACACACACACACACACACACATATATATATATATATATATATATATATATATATATATATATATATATATATATATATATGTATATAGATTCCATGTGCAGTAATTTAATCCTACGTTTCTGTGACCTTATGTCACATCATCAGGGACATCTATAAATGAAATATCAGACATTAGAGTGCTTTCAAAACATTAAGCAAATACATGAAAATATATGCACTGAAATACACTTAAAAATTATATATAAAAAAACCACGAAATTAAAATGATATAAAAATGAATTAGGCACTAAGTAAAATCACAGACACACTAAAAACTATGCAATAAATTACACATACATTAAACATAAAAGAAGAGAATTTAAAATTGCACAATAAAAAAGGGATAAACAAAACCAATAAGTAAAATCACAGACACACTTGCGGGAAAAACACCAACCTTTCAAAGCAAAAGTAAAAAGCACACTAAAATTCATATAAACGTACAGACCAGAGAACCGAAAATATAAACAACCAAATTAGGCAACAAACAGTGGAACAGCCGTAGTTTGGTGATTAAGAGAAGGAACTTTCAATTTGATATTGAGGCTCTCTAGTATAAGCACTTCTGATGTTTCTTTTGCTTGGCCTATAATTTTGAAATAATCACACTTAATAAGTGTTTTACAGTTGTTAGCATGGTTTCTGATGTTGGACAATTCCGGCCTGGATAGTCTGCAGCCAGTACGACGACTTATTCCAATATGGGAATCAGCTCTCACCTTGCTTGTTTTCCTGCACCCATTCCTTTTAACATGTTGAAAAAATCTTCCTGTTCTTCGCCTGTATAATATATATATATATATATATATATATATATATATATATATATATATATATATATATATATATATATATATATATATATATATATATATAATCATATTACAAATGAATGACGTACTTCTGAAGTATACTAAACACCACTATGCTGGGGCCACAGCCTAGAGGGGACCCAGTTCCTCCTATGTTAGCTGCAAAAGCCACTCCCAGGAAAAACATCTTCTTTATGGCGTGACGAGATTCTCTAGACCTAGGCCGAGTCTTGTGTGAGTAACTTAATCGCCTTGATGCTACGTGACAGCTGGAAAATGGAAAATGAGAGGAAATTAGGAACACAGCGTTTTTTTTTATACTGCTAAACTTCATAAGTTGATTTCTGATCTCGTAAGTTCAGTATTGTTCACTAGGGACCCCAATGCATAAGTCCTCAAAATTGACCAGTGTTGGCATTTTGCTTGAAACAGCAATAAATTTTCTGTTTTTTTTTGTGTGGATAAATTAAATCTTATTTTCAGCGTTCACTTTTTTTTCTACAGAAATAGAATCTAAATATGGATTGACGTAATAATAATAATGATATCATTATTATCATTATTATTCAGAAGATGAACCATATTCATATGGAACGATCCCACAGGGGCCATTGACTTGAAATTCAAGCTTCCAAAGAAAGCAGTGTTCATTAGAAAGTAACAGAAGGTAATAGGAAATACAGAAAGAGGAAAACAGTTCTTAGAAAAAACGGATAAACCTACAAACTGATCAATGAATAAAAATGTAAGTAAAAAGTATTAAGATAAAAAAAACTGAATTGTACTAGGGTAGTAATGCATTGTATATGAGCCTCGGTCAGGATAAAACGCCTTACTCAGCAGGTTCTTCGTATTTTAGGGATCCTTCCTCCTGTTCCAACAATCTATTCTGGCTCTTTTCTGGTTCCATGAACCGAGTTTCTTCATGCGGTTCTTCGTCTCCAGGTTCCAGGGCTTCCTTGCGACTTGTTTGTGCCACTTTTGTCTGAAAGGGATGCAAAAAAATTAGAAAAATAATGTTCTTATCAATTTGGCCGAAGGACAGGACAGGGGCTTTAATGTTGATGTGGTGGGGTAAATAAACAAAAGAAGGATTTGTAGGAGAAGAGCAGCGTGTGTTAGACAAAAGAGAGGTTGTATGAATCAAATATTTGCAATTAAGATCTCGAAAAATATGTAAGTTCTGTCTCACAGACTAGACAGAGGTAAGCAAATCTGCTTTCATTCATTGTGGAAGACTTATGTTAGCTTTCTCAAATGCAATGACACGGATTAAAGTTTAATAAGATTTAACTTATACTTTCTAACTGTCATTTTCCATGCTGTGTGGATAAAGGATACAGCTGCTATTGATGTTTAAGTGAAAAATGAAGTTTTTCCCGCAGTTTCGTTAATCTCCTTTCCCAAAATGGACAACTAACAAACAACGGCAGTGGTAAGGTTCTTGCCTACCAGTCGAGATGACCGGGGTTCAAATCCCGCCGCTCAATGGCGGCTTGGGGATGGTGCCATTGCATAAACCTGGTGGCCTCCCAACCTAGTGGTCTGAAAATTCGAGAGGCTTAGTAAGAAAATAGGTACCAGCCCTTGGGCTGGGGTGTTAAACAGTGGGCATAGCGACACACTGGCCACATGTCTTAGGTAATGGGACTTCTCCCCCACTGGCTGTCGGCCTAAGAAACCGGAGTTCAGCGCCGGCCCGATGAGCCTTGCAAGGCCCAGAAGGTCTTTAAAGGTGTTTCAGGCTGCGCAAAAATGCTGACTTCTGGTGCTGTTGATGTTCAGGGTTTCTACTTTATACAAATGCTGTATCTTTATTCGTTACTAACTCAGAGAGGAAAAAATTAGTCCTTTTAAAGCTAGTGCAGTAACCCTAAGGAAGACAAAGAATTGCTTTGATTTCGAGGTCATACACTTGATTTATTTACCATCGTTACTTGGCTTCGTGGTCAGAGCTGATTTCAGTCTTCCCCTACATCATTTCTCAAGTTCAGGGTCAAATCCCAAGTTTATGATGGCACTGAGGGAATTGGAGTTGTTGACTAGCAAGCTGGTAGAAAGGAAACGGGAACGAAGGTAAAGTAAAAGGGTAAAAAGTGGGTGCAAGCTGGGTGCCGAAAGGACGCTGCAAACAGGGACGCTCCTATAGGCCTATGCTTTTCTCCATTTAGAAAAGGATGAAAATAAAGGGGTGGCAAACGACTGACCTCTTCAATTTTCTCGACAACAGCCTCCACGATTGGCACCATCATAGCTGCTGTGGCTGTGTTGGATATCCACATGGAGAGGAAGGTGGTGATGAGCATGAGGCCGGCCAGAAGACGCTTGGGACTTTGGCCTGGACGAAGAAGAAGAAGAAAAAAAAGAGTAATTTTTAAAATTAAAAAAAATTTTAAATGTGGGGTAGAATCGAGCCAGAACTGTCGTATGTTAATGCAGTCAGCTGATTCAAATTACCGTTCGTATAGTAAACATTATTTTCCTAGTGGAAATTCTGATCAGTAGCTTTCTTACAGGAAAGGATAATGAATTGAATCAACATGAGTGTGTAAAAAAAAAGGGGAAAATTCGACTTACTTATATTCAAGGGATTGAAAGAGAAATCCACAAGATTCCTGTGTATAACTTGTTTACTTGTAAATATTTACATATTATTTGAATCTCGAGTACTTTCAGGTCCTAACTGTGACCCTTTTTCAAGTTTTTGTTTGGTTCATTCAAGGGATTCTTTCGAAAACTGTTAAGTAGCCAAATTATTTCTCCGCCCCACAAAAAACAAGATATCTTTGTATTAATATGAATAAAATGCACTAGTTTTTATTGTACAAATCTTCTCGTTAAATCAGATAATTTCTACGAGAAAATAGTGAGAAAAAAATTAAGGAAAAAGAACTTTAGCTAAAACATTTGCTTTACACGCGATCAAGTAAATGGCATCGCCCACGGTTTGATTAAAATTAAGGATAATAATGACGTATTGAGCGGGCATACCTGCAAATTCTACTTGTAGACTCTTTTCTAAGGCACGGGCATGCCCACGTAAAGCTTAAAATGACATAACATTCAATAAATTATGATAATATAATCTAAATTTCATGCCTATGAGACGCGAGTAAAAGCTTTCAAAAATAATTGACACAAAACATGGATTTAAAATTGTTCCGTAATACAGTATATTTTTGCTGATACGTCCATGGATTTGTCACTGAACTTACTTACCTCTAGTGCACTATCTTTCTCTCCTTTATGCATTTGCTTCCAATTAAACCCAAATCACGATGAACTCTTCCTACTCCCACTTTTATTTACAATTTTATTCTACTTCTTGATTACCTAATTCATCCTTGTTAGAGTACACGATCTTGCCCTTTGTCCTACGGCTGTACTAAAGAAATTTTTCTTTAATTCTTTACTAAGCCGCTGATTTCATTATCCAGTCGTTTACTTCTTTTGTTGTATTTACTATTCGTCTTTCCCGTGCGCGCGCATCGACCCAAATCCACTAAAGCAAAGAGCCCAAACACGCGATTAAATCCATTTACCTGCATGCACAGAGGCACAAAGAGCCTCTTATGAGATTATAACTACTTACCCACACCACTGAAGCAGCAATCTTCGCTTGGGATCAAATCCCACTCAGACAGAAAGTTTTTTTAGGGGATAAACTCACTCACCCACTGGACCGAGCAGAGAGCTTGTTGTGAGGCTAGAGCCACTTCCCAAAAACCACTGAGACAAAGAGCGTTTTAAAGAGACTAAATCCGCGGGCAACAGAACCACTGAAACAAAGAGCTTTTCAATAAGAATAATTCCACTTTCTAACGCTACCTAAACAAAGAGGTTTTTAACAAGGCTATATCCACTTTCCAAGACCATTGAAACAAAGAGTTTCTTAACGAGACTAATTCCTCCTACAACCACTGAAACAAAAAGCTTTCTAACGAGACTAAACCCACATCAACAGACCCACTGAAACAAAAAGCTTTTGAATGAGGCTACATCCACTCACCCACTCGCAGCAGAACGAAGAGCGCAATCCTCTTGTGTAGATTACAGTGCTCGACGGCCACAGCCATCATGAGTCCCCCAAGGAACAGGACGGTGGTCTCTTTCATGTACACGATGCACACAGTCTTCGTTCCAAGGACCCCCAGGGTAGGGAAGGCGACGACAGGGATCAAAGCGGTCACTGACAAGGGCAAGACTTCGGAGATCCAGTAGGTCGCCATGATGAGGATCACGTACGCACATCGGAATTCCTGCGGAAGGGGTCAGAAAATTGGAAGATCTTGCAAAAGAGGAAGGAAACTAGTTCAGGTTCTTGCAAAAGGGTAAGAAAACTGGAGGATTTGGCAAAAGGTAAAAAAAAAAACCGGGAAGTTCTTGGGAAAGGGTCAGAGAGCTGGGAGTTCTTGAAAAAGGGGTCAGAAAACTGGAAGTTAGTGAGAAAGGGTCAGAAAACTGGAAGCTCCCACAAAAGGGTCAAGAAACTGGAAGTTCCTGCAAAGGGTCCGTGAAAGGGTCAGAAAACTGGAAGTTCTTGTTAAAGGGTCAGAAAACTAGAAGTTCCTGCAAAAGGGTCAGAAAACTGGAAGTTCTTGTTAAAGGGTCAGAAAACTGGAAGTTCCTGGAAAAGGGTCAGAAAACTGGAAGCTCTTATAAAGGGCGAAGAGGTCAGAAGACTGGAAGTTCCTGCAAATTGGTAAGAAAGCTGGAAATTTTTATGAGGGGGTCAGAAAACTGGAAGTCCCTGCGAAAGTGTCAGAAAATTGGAAATTGCAAAAGGGTACTGTGAAGGGTCAGAAGAATGAAAGTTCCTGCAAAAGTCAGAAAACTGGAAGTTCCTGCGAAAGGGTCAGAAAACTGAAAGCGCCTGTTGTTGCAGACTAAGCTGGCCTTATGCCAGCACTGGCTCTTGCTCCTTGAGCAGTCTGCAATGTGAAGACAGTTAACATTCGACAATTGTTCAAGTGCACAGAACATTACTAACTGAAAAGAATGACTCTTGATGACATACAGAAACTGGAGTCTTGACAGAAAGTGGACCTCCAGAATAAAGATGATCATTCACGTTAAATTATGATAAAAAAAGCTAATTTAAAACAAGAAATATCTGCAACAAGCTCATTAAGAATTAAATAAAGATGACTTTCAACGATACATGACAGAAATATCCATGAAATTATGGAAAAAAGACGACTAAGCAGCAGTACTTACGGCCGTTCGTCCTATGATAATCACAGGTAGAAGAATCAAAGGTGTTAGGATCAACAAAATGGATTGCCAATTTTGTCTCATCCCTCTTATGAAGGGAAATTCAGATAGCTTGCCCATAACTGCAAAAGAAGAGAGGAAATATTATTATATATATACACACACACATATATTTGTACATACATGTACCTGTATATATATATATATATATATATATATTATAGAGAGAGAGAGAGAGAGAGAGAGAGAGAGAGAGAGAGAGAGAGAGAGAGAGAGAGAGAGTGAGAGAGATTCTGTGAAATTCAGTTACTCATGATAAACACACACACACACACACACACACACACACACACACACACACATATATATATATATATATATATATATATATATATATATATATATATAAATATATATATATATATATATATATATATATATTTTTTTTTTTTTTTTTTTTCTAATCTCAATTTATGTCTCTATCTCGCAAAAAAAGAAAAATCTTGAGATTATTTTGGCCAGCCATTTCTTTCAACTTAAGAAGGTGGTCAAGGTAGTAACTCTATCTGTTTTGAAATAAACAAATTCTGCCTTTTAAAGAATTAAATTCCTTCTCATTTCACAAATTCCTCATTCGTCAACACAAACATTCTTCTTTCTTCTTGCTCTGAATTATGTGTTACCAAGTAATTTTTACCAAAAGGCGACAATACACGTTCCATTGAACGAAGCTTGGGACTAAAATATTCCCCAGCACAGACTGAGGAAGGCGTTGAATTTCCACAGGACAAAATGAGAACAGTATATATATATATATATATATATATATATATATATATATATATATATATATATATATATATATATATATATATATATTATGGCATTTAACGTGATTCCACAATTGCCCTCGTGGTTCTGTGGGATTCTTGGAGCATGCGCAGTAACAAGAAATATAGGCCGAATGCCTCATGCTCGACAATTTCCTGTGAGTGCTGTATTTCTGGGAATATTTTTAATGCAACGCGAGGATCTTAACCTGGCCCATTTATTCTTGTAACCAGATGAGATAATATGATAAATTTTGCATAAAATACTATCTTTATGCTAAACTCACTGGCCTGGTTACATTACTCTAGACTATAGCCAGACTTACTGGTTTGGTTAAGCCTGTCACTGATTTTGTTACGGTGTTTTGGTATAGATCCAGACTCACTGGTCTGGTTACACTGCTTTAGAATAAAGGCCAGACCAATTGGTCTGGGTGCACTACTTTGTTCTTAACCGGACCAGTGGTTGGCTATAGTCTAGAGTAGTGTAACCAGGCCAGTGAGTCAAGCTGTTTTCTAAAGCAGTGTAACTAGATCAGTGAGTTTGGCTTTGTTCTAGAGCATTTTAACCAGACCAGTGATCCAGGCTTGGTTTTGAATTATGTAACCAAGCCAGTGAGTTTGGATGTATGTAAAGCAGTGTAACCTGACCAATGGTCCTGGCTGTATTCTATAGCACTATAGCCAGACCAGTCAGTCTGGCCAATGGATTAGAGGACACTCCCTTTAAAAAGAGTGAGGAAAAATGGATCAAGAGAATCTTATGGGAGTTGGACAGTTAGGTAGGACGAGCCTTAGTATTGCCTACAGTTCTCCACGCGAGGCACGCTAAAGGCAGGTAACTTCTAATTAATTCCTCGGCTTGCTACCGAACCAGATACCTGAGTCATTGTGTTTGTGGGTTATTACCGCAGGGAGGAGAAAGGTGTCAAATTCGTGAGGAAAAATGAGTGACTGTTCATATACAGAGAAGTGTCGCGTCCCTTGAGGAATAATAGCCAACTGAAAAGAAAGTGATAATGTAGGTTATATATATATATACACATGTATATGTATAGTATATATATGTATATATAAATTTATGTATATATATAATTATTTATATATATATACACACACACACACACACACATATATATATATATATATATATATATATATATATATATATATATATATATATATATATATATAACATATATATATTAACAAATATATATATAAACATAAACATGCATATACATACATATATATATATATATATATATATATATATATATATATATATATATATAAACAATAGACGAATTCAGGAAAGTATATTTCAATGACATTAAAATAACCTCGAGTTTTTCATTTCCTTCTATTTTTTGTTATTTGCTAATCTCAGTCGTTTGGAACCCGATTTCTTGGAAATCAAGAGGATTTAAACAAACCTACTTAATCTTACTCTGTTTACTTAAGCAGATTTATCATTTCAGTAACTTTCCATAGGCCTACGTAGTTACTGTAGATCGTTTCAAAGCTCAATTAGTCAAATCCCCTTCTGTGACCTTAATCCTTCATTCTCGTTTCACTTTTGGCTGGAGCATTCTTGTCAGTGTTGACTGTCTCATTCTTCGTTGTTATCTTCATCAGCGTTGCCCTGTTTTCTTATTTCCCCTTTCTATTCCTCATTTTCAGCAATGGTTTTCTTTCTTTCTCAGCTTCCCTCCTAGACGTACTCCGAGTATTTTCGATGTGAGGAATATTTCACGTTGACGTGAAAAGTATCTTGCACTTGCAAAGTTCCTTTCTATTACGTTTTATCTTTAACGTTACACTATCTGGAAATTCATTCCTTTACAGTCATCAGTGGTTTGGCTTCAGGACCATTAGGCCTACTTGTCTTCAAGAGTCACAGGACATACATCACTAGCGCTGCCATCAGGAAACAAAAAGGAGTGATCTCCTTTTGTTTTTGAAAGAATTGCATAAAACAGAATACCCTGTCACCCCGGTCTTTCTTCTAACATGAGTTCACTTCAGCCAGGTAACAAGGCTGCTATTTTAAGCGTCAGTCATATAATCTGATGTGTTTTTTCTTTCCTATAGAATTATGGACCTCCCTGCCCTCTCCCTTTCTAAACTAATTCTCTCATTACGTTGGCTGACTTGCATTATCACTGCTCGATAATAAGAGAAGAAGAACAATCACTAGAAGCAAGAGCTCTATAGAACAGTCTAGGTCTAGGATATACAGTACCCTTGATCAAACAGATGACATCTGTCTTAGCTATAGAAATAAGTTACTTAACTGCAGCGAGATACGACGATTAGAGAATCCGCGTCCTTCCAGTAAGTGTTGCAACTTAGAAGTCATGAAATTCTTATAGAACCAGCAGAGTAATGCGAGTCTAAAAGGCGCCCGCCTGAGACTAATACCACAAAACCACATCACTTGACAATGGGACTGTGTGGAAGTGGGACATTTTCAGTGGAGAGTCAACGGTTCGTTTTCTGTTTCCATGTAGCTACCAGTCTGTTGGATTTCGTAAGCTAAATGTTTGTAATGCTGCTGACGTCGCCATCGGTGGAAAATATGTTGTTTATTGTCATCTAGGATGAAAGTATTACGAAATAAAGGCTCGGGAATTCAAATAAAAGATGACGAAGCTAGGCGTCAATGGTCACCGGACGAGCACCTAGAATTCACAAGGTAGCTTCGACGTGGCGGGAATTAATAGGGAACAGCCTTTGTTGCTTCTGCCGAGAGAGAGAGAGAGAGAGAGAGAGAGAGAGAGAGAGAGAGAGAGAGAGAGAGAGAGAGAGATTAAATTGAAGGCTGATTACTATGTCATATTCCCTAGACTTATAAATGTCCACAGATTTAACAATACCTTATAATAAAAATAATTTATTAGCAACTTACTATAAAGTAGCTTTATTTCATATCACTCTCTTATTCTATAAAGTATTAAATAAAAATCTTATCTTATATTGTGGAAATACTGTTCTCGTGCTGTTCAGTGGCAAATAAACCTCGTACTCTGTAATGAAAGAACTCTCTACTTCGTGATAGAAAAAAAAGAGGTGTCTATTATTTCCATATGAAATTCACCCACTATTTTCTTGTTCAGTTTTGCAATGGTGAATTTTCGTATCTATCTATATATTTATCTATCTGTCTATCTATCTATCTATATACACACACATATGCATATATATATATATATATATATATATATATATATATATATGTATATATACTGTATATGTATATATATATATATATATATATATATATATATATATATATATATATAGATAGATAGAAAGATAGATAGATAGATAGATAGATATGAATATCACCATTACAAATCTGAACAGAAAAATAGTGGCTGAATTACAAAGCGGATTAATGAACACCTTCCTTCATTTTTTATCACAAAGCAAAGAGCTCTTGCATTACAGAGTACGAAATTTATTTGCCACTGAACAGCACGAGAACAGGCAGTATTGATTCTGTCAACAGCCAGAAAAAAAAAAAAGAAATGCCTAATTCCTCTCGCCCCCCGGGCCATGCAAGCGGGCTATTAACGACCACGGCACTATGGAAAAGTGCTCCCAGCAACTAGTAGTTGAACTGAAGCATGGTTTGGAGTGCCCTGGAACACCGTGATATATTGGACGTGTCCGCTGTCATCACGGAATAAGGAAAAAAGTAGAATCATGACAGGTGTTTTTCGAGGAAAAACATTGTGTTGCACTATGCGAAAGGGCAGTCTTGTGGAGAAGCTTTATTTTGCGTTGTGCTAATAGACAGTCTTGTGGCAATTTTTTTTGACAATCTAAGGTTTATTTCAAACAAGTACTTTTTCCATAACGAATTTATATCATTAGGGACAGAGGGGGCGGGAGAAAAACGCAAAGATAAAGCTTGATAAAAAATAATAATTGGATCTTAGAACAAGAATTGCCAAGAGAGAGAATATTTAGAGGACAGAAGAGCAATAGATCTGGGTGATACAAGAGTGGAAGACGTTAAAGAAAATTTTGTGATTACTGGTGAAAGTCAATGTTCAAGAAGTTAAGTGGGAGATGATATCACTAACGAGACACTGTAGCAAGGTGCATCAGTGTTCCTTGGCTGTCCAAGGTGTGTAAGCCATGTTTAGCTGAGGGAAAGATTCCAGAAAACAGAAACTGGTTTTTGGAATATAAGAACCTAGAAAAACAGCTTATGAAGAAACATAAGCATGCAATGCTATTGTGCTGTGTAACTATGGTGTAGAATTTTTTTTTTAATGATTAGAAGATTTTGTGATTATATTAAAATTTGCATGAAAATTTGTAAAAATAAGAGAGGCAGGGCTGGTGGAAGATTGCTTCTCAAGCAAGGAAAGTTACACCTCCATGACTATTTGATATTTCTACAAGTGGGATGGTAACAGAAATTGTGATGTCAGTTGGTAACAGTGAAGAAAAGTGCAAATACTGATGAGAGCTTTAAATAAAGAACTGAAAGTGAACGTAAGGAAGAATAAGGTTATGAAGATAAATGGAGACCAGGAAGAAGGAACGACAGTTTTACGCATGGATGGTAGGAAGGAGAGAGTAAGTAAAAGCTGATGGCATGGTGAAAGAAGACGCAAGTGATGGATTAGGCAGCAGGATCATAGCAAAAAGTTTCGGAGAGATGTTAAACCAACCCTCCTCTACAGAAGTGAAGTTTGGATGTTAAATGCAATGATACTAAAAGAGGGTGTGACCTTCTGAAATGAATTACTGTTTGGTTGGGCTACATAGCTAAAGAAAGGATGGAAATGAGAGGCAAAGCAGCGTCGAGAAGGTCACCAAAGGTGAAAGTTCAGGGCAAGGGTGTTTTTGAAAACTCGTCGAGTTGATTACCCCATAAGCCGCTCGGATCCCGAATAAGCCCGTGCGAGTATTACCAAGCGGGTATTACGAGCTATGAATTTAATGATAATCTTTACGAGTATTGAAACTCATAATCCCAAATGGGTGTCGGGCTATATTTGGTCGTACGAAATGTAGATAAATTTTTATAATGTCTTTTTGTTCATGTCTAATATTCCAGATAAGTATGATAGGGAACGGTAAGGAAGAAAAGTAAATGGCGATGGAGAGAGAGAGAGAGAGAGAGAGAGAGAGAGAGAGAGAGAGAGAGAGAGAGAGAGAGAGAGAGAGAGAACATTTCAATTATCATGTGAAGGAAAGAGGACTAAGCATATGAAGTGACAGCTAGTGAAGAGAGAGAGAGAGAGAGAGAGAGAGAGAGAGAGAGAGAGAGAGAGAGAGAGAGTTTCAGAAAATTATGCAAGGGAAAAATGCCACACATGAAATGACAAGGAGTAGAGAGAGAGAGAGAGAGAGAGAGAGAGAGAGAGAGAGAGAGAGAGAGAGAGAGAGAGAGAGAGAGAGATATGACTTTTCTATTATCATGTAAAGTGAAATGACTAAACACATTAAATGGCAAGGATTAAAAAGTAAGAGAGAGAGAGAGAGAGAGAGAGAGAGAGAGAGAGAGAGAGAGAGAGAGAGAGAGAGAGCTTTGTAAATTGTAACATGAGTAAATATAAAACAACAACAAAACAATTACGATCAAGCCAAAGAAAATGCCAGGTAAATTCTAGTGACAACGATATATACAGAGAGAGAGAGAGAGAGAGAGAGAGAGAGAGAGAGAGAGAGAGAGAGAGAGAGAGAACATTTCCAATTATCATGTGAAGGAAAGAGGACTAAGCATATGAAGTGACAGCTAGTGAAGAGAGAGAGAGAGAGAGAGAGAGAGAGAGAGAGAGAGAGAGAGAGAGAGAGAGAGAGAGAGAGAGAGTTTCAGAAAATTATGAGGGAAAATGCCTAAGCACATGAAATGACAAGGAGTAGAGAGAGAGAGAGAGAGAGAGAGAGAGAGAGAGAGAGAGAGAGAGAGAGAGAGAGAGATATGACTTTTCTATTATCATGTAAAGTGAAAATGACTAAACACATTAAATGGCAAGGATTAAAAAGTAAGAGAGAGAGAGAGAGAGAGAGAGAGAGAGAGAGAGAGAGAGAGAGAGAGAGAGAGAGCTTTGTAAATTGTAACATGAGTAAATATAAAACAACAACAAAAAAATTACGATCAAGCCAAAGAAAAATGCCAGCACGTAAATTCTAGTGACAACGATATATACAGAGAGAGAGAGAGAGAGAGAGAGAGAGAGAGAGAGAGAGAGAGAGAGAGAGAGAGAGAGAGAGAGAGGAAATCCAGGTAAAACCAGTGCTGCTCAGTGCTTTAAAGAAGGTGGGTGTCGGTCCGTATGGCTCCTCCTCCCTCCTCCCCCCCAACACCACACAACGATCGGATATATATATATATTCGCGCCCCTTAGACCCACTGAAAAACGACCCCAATTGCGTGGGTCCGGGTCACGTCGTAAATCGCCCCCGGAAACGCCTAGTCGAGAGCTAGGTCTAGTCTTCGTGGGTCCTGGGTCCAGAGAACGAAGGACTGAGGTGGTTACGTCGCTCCGGTAGCACGCGAGCGAGCCAGCGAGGACACTTACGACCGAGGTCCAAAAGAGCTTGTAACACCAGGTATCATCCAACACGCGACGTACCTGTGGGAGAGGATACCTGGGTTTTATTAACACGTACCCGCTCTACCCTTAAAGTTGGCGCTAATTGAACAATACCTTCTCTGGTGTGACACTCTGGACTTGGTATGTGGTAAACAACTCCTTTGCTTGTGACACTCTGGACTTGGCAAGAGGGGGAAAAACTCTGCGCAGGAAAACGGTTCCGTTCTGTGGAACTGGGCGGAGGTTATACAAGTGCTCGCCAGTGTGGTGTGTAAGTTCATGGCATTTTAAATCCCTCTGAGAGCAATTCCGTGTTGCGATGGACGTGTAAATATTGAGCGGTCGCGGCACTGGTGATCTTCTGAGAGTGAGTGCCGTGTTACGCAAGAGCTACGGAATACTGCAAAAAAAAAAAAAAAAAGTGCTTTCTGCTCCCTGCTTCTAACTGAATGCCAGTTCGTGTGAATATGATATTACGTTAGTAAACGAACAGCTAAATGTACCCCAAACTTAATTATATTAAATATTATTGGCTTAAACACGAGGAAACTTTATAACAATACAGAATTCTAGCAAACTTACATTTCAAGACTTCACTGGATATTGATCGCGTTTTGTAAGGGAACTAACGATTACCCGGTGAATTAAAGTATGCTTCCTTGTCATCAATCAAGTCTTTTGATACAGCAACGTGCTTCTAAAAGCTTGGTATATCACATCATGAACAGGTGCTTCACTACGATTCACGGAACGAAATGTCAGTGCTCTGTGATTAATGGCCTTCAGTGAACCCGTGCGTGTGTTGCTCTGACAAAAAAAAAAAAAGGAAAACAGTGGTGTTAGATTGTATTTTCACTAGATAGACTAATTGCCTTAAAAAAAATTCGCATGGAATGTACGTAAATGTAACTTGATATAAAAGATTAATAAAATAGAAAACACATGAATATAATTTCCGTAAGCATTTCCTTGACATTAAATGAGTAATACGTGACACAGGAAACGTGGTGATTTTTAAAAACTACTGAGCTAGAGGGCTGCAAATTGGTATGTTGATCATCCACCCTCCTGTCATGAAATATACCGAACTGCAGCCCTCTAGCCTCAGTAACTTTTATTTTATTTAAGGTTAAAGTTAGCCATAAGCGTGCTTCATTTCCACACACGTTTTTATAAAAATAAACGAAAAACAGAAGCAATGCAAAATGAATGATTTCAAGATATATTTTTGGCTTCTCTTGCTATCCGCCAACGCTGTTACGACATTGTACGGTAAGTTACGTTGTAGTATATTCACGTTTTTAGCTTTCTGTAAAAGAAAACTATTGTGCCGGCTTTGTCTGTCCGTCCGCACTTTATTCTGTCCGCCCTCAGATCTTAAAAGCTACTGAGGCTAGAGGGCTGCAAATTGGTATGTTGATCATCCACCCTCCAATCATCAAACATACCAAATTGCAGCCCTGTAGTCTCAGTAGTTTTTATTTTATTTAAGGTTAAAGTTAGTCATAATCTTGGTTCTGGCAACTATATAGGACAGGCCACCACCGGGCCGTAGTTAAAGTTTCATAGGCAGCGGCTCATACAACATTATACCGAGACCACCAAAGCGAGGTCTATTTTGGGTGGCCTTGATAATACGCTGTAGCAGCTGTACAGACAACTCGATTGCGCCGAAGTTATTTTTATTCCAAATTCACCTGAGGGCGTGGAGTCCCCGTCATTGTACGTCAGTCACGAAAAACAGTCATTATCCTCATCAATCTTGACGTTTATTCACAATTTCTGCAGTTGAAGTATGTTTTAAAGGTATACATAAATATTGTCAAATAAACAAAAAAGATAATGAATGGTACGACGGTCATAAATCCTGGAGAAAGCATTATTTTCTCAAAGGAATTCCCAGCTAGAATTTGATAAAGCAGAACTATAAAAGGTTAGAGAGCAGATGTTGTATGAATGTCGTTCAAAGAAGATAAATCACATAGAAAGGTCTGTCAGCCAATAAGATTCGTATAGAAAATGAAAAGCATCAAAATTCTATAATTCTATAATGTATGAATGACTAAAAAGGACACCAGACTTAGATAAATTCGGTAAAGCAACTCAGGTAGTCAATTTACATTCTGAAAGGTCGAGTTTCATTTCAAATTCTCCACTTTCATTATGAAAGGTCGACTTGCATTTTAAAACGTTAACCTTCATTTGAAAAGAGTGACTTTCACTTCAATAGGCCGACTTTCATTTAAAAATGACTTTCATTATAGAAGGCCCACTTTCATTATAAAAGGTCGACTTTCATTCTAAAAGGTCGACTTTCATTATAAAAGGTCGACTTTCCTTTGAAAAAGCTGGTTTGTATTTCAAAAGGTCGACTTTCACTTTAAAAGGCAGACTTAAATTTCAAAACGTCAACTTTCATTTGAAAACGTTGACTTCCATTTCAAAAGGATGACGTTCATTTCAAAAGGCAGACTTACATTTTAAAATGTTGACTTTCATTTTAAAAGGTTGACTTTCATTGTAAAAGGTCGACTTTCATTTTAAAAGGCTGACTTATACTTTAAAACGTTAATTTTCATTTTAAAAGGTTGACATTCATTTCAAAAGGTCAACTTTCATTTTAAAAGGCAGACTTACATATTAAAACGTCAACTTTCATTTAAAAGGTTGACTTTCACTGCAAAAGGTCGAGTTTCATTCTAAAAGGCAGACTTACATTTTAAAACGTTGACTTTCATTTCAAAAGGTCGACTTTCTTTTCAAAAGGTCAACTTTCATTTTAAAAGATCGACTTTTATTTCAAAGCACCAACTTTCATTTCAAAATATCGACTTTCATTTTAAAAGATCGACTTTCTTTTTAAAACGTCGCCTTTCATTGTTAAAGATCGACTTTAATTTCAAACGGTCGACTTTCTCTTCAATGAACCTTAAGGAACTGTATTGCCAGCGCTGGAAAGAAGTCTTAGATAATAGTGAACAGTCTGATAACACTCAATAGTCTGATAATAGTCAATAGTCTGATAATAGTTATTAGTCTGATAATAGTCAATAGTCTGATAATAGATATTAGTCTGATAATAGTTATTGGTCTGATAATAGTCAATAGTCTGATAATAGTTATTAGTCTGATAATAGTTATTAGTCTGATAATAGTCAATAGTCTGATAATAGTTATTAGTCTGATAACAGTCAATAGTCTGATACTATCCAAATTAACGAAAGAAAACGATTTATTTGAACTCTTTTGATGAGCAAACATGTTGTCTTTTATATCACTTTGAAGTTTGTTGAAAAGCTTCGACGTTAAGCCATGATATACATAAATCCACACAAAAGCATTCTTAAGGTATGCAAAACATTTCTCAGCATGCAATAGAGAGAATTAAAAGATGAAGACAACAGACCTATTCAGTAAGAACAGATAAAATATCTGAAGCATTCTTCAAGAAGCAAAGAATTTATCAACATAAAACAGATTGAATTTACTGAATCGTAGCAAGATTCAAAGTATAAATTTATCAACATATAATAGATAGAATTTACTGATTCGTAGCAAGATTCAGCAAATAAAAATTTATTAACATGTAACAGATAGAGTTTATTGAATCGTAGCAAGATTCAGTAAATAAAAATGATCAACATATAACAGGTTGAATTTACTGAACCGTAGCAAGATTCAGAAAATAAAAATGGACAAGTTAAAACATTGAATTTACTGAATCGTAAGAAGATTCAGTCAATAAAAACTATAAACATAAAACAGACTGAGCTTACTGAATCGCAGTGAATCACAGCAAGATTCAGTAAACAAGACGAACAAGATGTTCCTCTCGCCAACATAAATATTAAATATTAATGCAGGAAGACCCACGCCTCCCTCTGCCGGCAGGTGATTCTGTCACTGATCAAGAGTGATGTAAAGGACGCCATAAAGCCTCTTGTTGCTGCTTTTAAAGATGCCTTGCGTATCTATCTGCGCTCCTTCGTGCACCTTATGGTCGAGGGGAAGAGGGATCACGCTCGCGGAAAGGTGCAGTAAGTTGCAAAAGTTTCAGGGAGAAGTTGCAAGCTTTAGTGTGCTCGAAGAGGTGCATTAGAATTCTCAAAAGGTCTCGCACCTTGATACAGCTGACTTTCCGTTTTCCCTCGAGGCTCGAAAATGATGAATATATGACAGGTACACACACATGCAACACACACACACACACACACACACTTACCACGCCTCTAGGTGTAATCTTTTTAATATTGAGAATTTCATGCTCGATCCAAGGGCGGGTGAAATAGTTTAATGTTTGCCCCTAAGTATCTAGTGGTTAGCCGACAGTGGTGTGTTTCAGTCAGGGTGGTGAAATGTATAAAAGTGTATATATATATATATATATATATATATATATATATATATATATATATATATATATATATATATATATATATATATATATATATATATATATATATATATATATATTTATATACATGTAGATTTATACATATATATACGTGGGGGTATTAGAAATATATGCATGTACATGTCTAATCATACACAGATCTATACACGAAAGTATGGAGGTACAAACATTTCCAAAAGAAGTCCAAGCTACATTTACTTACTAACTAGAACATTTTCCCAGAGCCACCCCAGAGAAGTTCTTCATCTACCGGGTGGAATGCGGCTGCACATCCCCAGCCCTTCTTCGGGAACTCTCCTACCAACAGAACCATTCTCTCAGGTCAGACGGCCTTCCTGGAGTGCAAGGTCCATTTGCTTGGAAACAAAACAGTAAGTTATTCATTTTTCACCGTTCAGTCTGACACTTATTTTTTGCTGCTTAGTCGAGAATAGGGATTGTAAAGTAAATATAATTGGCTGTGCTAGGAGTTGGTTACTTTAGCATTGTAATGATTTAGCCTTTGTAGACGAGAAATCTCTTCAGAACAAGCCACCAAGTGGAGATGGAAGTGAACTGATTGTATATATCTATATATATATATATATATATATATATATATATATATATATATATATATATATATATATATATATATATATATAGTTGACAAACTTCTAATTACCTCCACTAAGATGTACAACAATATTTTAATTATTTATTTTTTGTCTCAGTGATGACTAGCATTAGGTCTCTCTGTCTGTCTCTCTACCTATCTATCTATCTTTCTAGAGAATGAAGTAAATCATAGTAAAAGAAGACGGTACTATTTAAAATGCACATACTCATTAGTCCAATCACGGTATCGATAGGCTAATATATAAAATTTCTCGCAGGTGACCTGGATGAGAGTACGTGACTTCCACATTCTGACGATAGGCCCTGTTTCTTACACCGCAGATGAAAGGATACAAGTAAGACTAAATAGTTTGTTGTTGGATACAGGCACACAAACAGCTGGTAAGACTAAATAGTTTGTTGTTGGATACAGCGAGGCAAACGTATGAAAGATTTCTGAGACTAACTGAGAAACATTACAATAACAGATGTGTTGTCTCTTACACTCTCGTTTTATTATTTTGGCCAGGCCAGGGTTACAGTTTCTCAGGAAGGCAAAATATTTTAAAGCAGAAAGAAAGTCTAACACAAATAATATGTCAGGAATAGAATTGCTATTATACAGATACAAGAATAAAAACGAATGTCAAAACATGACACTAGAACAGATAGACAGGCCCAGACAAGCTACACAAGAGAACCGTCTAAAGCTTTCAAGATAACAGAATGTCAAATGAAAAAAAGGACTAGAAGGCAACAGCAGAGCAGCTAAGAAAAGACAGACAGAGAGAGACAGGTAGACAGCTAAAATTCACATAATAATCGCAGAACAAACTGGTAGAAGCCAAAGTAATTAGCTATGCATCAAACTACCAAACCAGAATGTGATCGAAAAATACAGATGTGAGAAAAGATCGAGAAGCCTAGACCTATGAACCAACCACGAGACAGTGCTCCAGTACCTTTTTCTAGACCTAAGAACCAAGCAGTACAAAATGAGATGTACTGCAACACAGTGTTCGAATAGCCTTTTCTAGAACTACGAAGCAAGCAATACAAAAGCATAATATACCACAAGACAATGCTCGAATGGCCCTTCTCTAGACCTATGGACCAAGCAATACAAAAGCAGAATATACTACAACACAGAGTTCGGATAGCTTTTCTAGACCTATGAACCAAGCATGCAAAAGCAGAGTATGCCACAAGACAGTGCTGGAATGGCCTTTCCTTATGCACACATATCTTTCAGGTGTTTCACGACCAGAGGACCGACGACTGGACGCTCCAGATCCGTTATAGCCAGCCGAAGGATTCCGGGGTCTACAAATGTCAAGTGAATTCCTACCCGAAGATAGTCAGGAATTTCTTCCTTAAGGTTACGAGTACGTCTCTCTCTCTCTCTCTCTCTCTCTCTCTCTCTCTCTCTCTCTGTTGAAATAATAATCTTGTGTCAAGAAGCAGTAACGTTATTATTTCCGAGGAGTAAAATTCACAAAAAATTTCGTTGTCTAGTGACGTGATTCATATCGGTGTCTGCTGAGATGTAAACATATCCAGATAGCAAAGTTCTTGAGGATTTGTTCTTCGATCCATTATTATTATTATTATTATTATTATTATTATTATTATTATTATTGACAAGTAATTTTAAATAAAGAAAAAGTGATAAGTGTTAGGCTAAACATGTCCCCATTCGACTAGAGTCACTAGACTTATAAATATTCTTTTCCTCCAGCAAAAGACGAATTTGAAGGGCAGCTTTACCGAATGGCGTCATCAAACAGAAAATACGGTAAGCAAAACTAAAGATAAGCTTCTACCTTCGTACCAATCGCAGTTAGCAATCAAGAAGAAAAATGATTTCATCTGATCGCCAAAACACGTAGGCTATTTCTTTGCAAACATTAACGAAAGGCGCATAGTAGGAAATGGTGGATTTTAAGCCATGTTTTTGTGTTCATGGTACATGTACCTATGAGCAAAAACATGGCTATGAGAAAATGGCTTTGAGAAATTGACTATTCGTCGAATAATGCACGATACTTTAGTTAAAAGAAAAAATCACGATAATCAACGCATTAATGATACTATATAAGCTTTTGTTTTGCATTGTTCTCTCATTGGCTGAAAAAAATCGTGATTAATCGTGTTCCATGAAATAATACGAATAATTCACACCACTTTAGTTAAGAGGAAAAAAGTACAGTAATCAACGCAAAATGATACCGTATAGACTTGGATCCATGCAGGGCAAATTGCTCAATGAGCAAAATTGGTAGTGATTTGGCCGAGTAAAAATCAACCGTGTTTTACAGAGTTCATTTTTTCGATAATGACGCTTCCGTAAATTACTGTATACTGCCTCAGTTGCTTTGATCGTCGAGAACAATTTTTATTTATTTATCTATTTATTTATTTACTTATTCATTTATTTATTTTTACAGCTAGGAGTTTAGCGAAGGAGGAGAAAGTACTGAATAGTCAGGTGAAAGATACGATAATTCGCTAAAAGTTTAATCAAATTGATAAGTTGAAACAGCAAGCAGATTATTATTATTATTATTATTATTATTATTATTATTATTATTATTATTATTATTAATAGAAGTAGATGCTCTCTTAAACGCGTTCTGTTGAAATGAAATGATTTTATATTGAATCTTCTCAATTCTATTGACAGTTCACTCTGTATAAAAATAATTCGACTGATGCCACCATTCTAGAAATCAGAATATATTATTATTATTAGTAGTAGTAGTAGTAGTAGTAATAGTAGTAGCAGTAGTCACATGAAAAGGAATACCTTTTGATGACAAACATGAGCGCTATTCAGATAGGAATATAAGAAACGCATCCTCTGATATAATCTAGCAATCACACCTCGTGTCTGCATTTACTTCTAAATAGTCAATAACATGCCTGACCATGATAACTTTGGAAGGCCGATCTTCTTTCTCAAAACACAAAGCAAGCAAAACAACGCCATTCACAAGGACACACTCTGTTGTTGGTCTTTGAAATAAAAAGTCATTTTCTCCCAAATACTGTACCTTGAGCAATGTGCCCAAATACTGATGGGGAATTGGTGAACTTAGTGATCATGATGATAATGTATTAAAATTTTCCTCTGGTAGTAATTATTTAAAGACTTTCAATTCTTATTTGCATTTTATTATTATTGTCATCCTTTCATGATGAAATGATCACTAATTTTTTGTATTCCTTTCATTCATGCAAAAATATAAAGTAAACAAATGCAAGGATCTGAATGAATTTGGGTGAGTGCATTCATAGGGCGGTTGCCAAAAACGATTAAGTTTTTGTGTTGTCCTTTTAATATTGCATGCAGTTTACCTGCTCATAGTAAACTATTTTCTTCATCCACCTTTAAACTTCATATGTTTTTCTGCGTCATTACAATTTTTGGTACTTGTTCATTGTATTCAGCATTGAGAGAGAAACGTTGCTGGTATGCTCTGTACCTAACAGTGCATCCACACTATAGTAAAACATGTCATAACACATGTCGGCAACTCATAATATATATATCTTCAACAAGTTGAATACAAGTCAACAATTTATTGTACTTTTTCCAACATGTTTTCATAGTCAGACCATTTCTTCATTTCCGGTACAGTTTGATTTGTTTCCAACTTGTTTGTGACATGTATGTCACAAGTTACTGACAGATTTCCACATACAGTTGTCGACTTGTTTCCAACCTGTTTGTGACATGTATGAGACAAGTTACTGACAGATTTCCACATACAGTTGTCGACTTGTTTCCAACCTGTTTGTGACATGTATACAAAATTCACTGACAGATTTCCACATACAGTTGTCAACTTGTTTCCAACCTGTTTGTGACATGTATGCGACAAGTAATTGACAGATTTCCACATACAGTTGTTGACTTGTTTCCAACCTGTTTTTGACACATGTGATAAGTTACTGACAGATATCCACATACAGTTGTCGACTTGTTTCCAACCTGTCTATGACATTATGTGACAAGTTACTGACAGATTTCCACAACCAGTTGTCGACTTGTTGCCAACCTGTTTATAACATGTATGCGACAAGTTACTGACATATTTCCACATACAATTGTCGACTTGTCTCCAACCTGTATGCAACATGTTTTTGATAAGGTTATGACATGTTTACGACACGTTTTACCTATTATGAACGCGCCCTAATTTCTCCTCGAACAGACGGTTACGACACCTGCATCACGGGACCCCGGGTGAGGTTCGTGGACCCTGGGGCCACCCTGACACTCGAGTGCATCGTGACCTACGTCAAGAGTCCGCCTCCGTCTCTCCTGTGGTACAAGGATAATCACCTCTTGGACTATAACTCCCCCAGGGGAGGGATTTCTCTCAAGGTAATGTCAAGAGTGCGATGGTCTTCGTATAGCGAGTCTATTCTCATCAGTATCCAAGATTGATTTTTCGTGGATGGCGCTATTCAAAAGTTAGTGTCGTTATAGCCTCCGAAAGCTTTAGCTTGAGAAATATTTAGCTTTTTAGGATTACACCCTGAGGGAACCATGAATTTATACGAAAACAGAATCAGGAATAGTTTTAACTAGAAAGATATAATATAGGCATGAACAAATAGGCCTAAACCATTCGTAACTTATAATTATATACAATACTTTAAATTCACTCTTAATGATAGTTTGGTATTTAAAAACCGCATGAAAGATAGTCAGCCAGTCAATAACATCAATAATAATTTAGGTTACCTAATAATGATAATAATATGATAACGTACATAAAACCGATTTTATTGACAATCTGAAATAGCTGTAGGTCTATTTCCACGCGCAGAAAGCCTCTTATTAGTTCCCCTTTTTAAACTATCGCCCTCAGCTGGAGACGAGTGGTGATCAGACTGTGTCGACTCTCCTGCTGTATTCCTTTAGGCCTAGGGAGGATTCTGGGAATTACACGTGCCTTCCCTTCAATGCCCCATCGGCCTCCACGTTGGTTTATGTTGAAAAAGGTAATGGAATCTTCTTCGTTCTTCTCCCATTTTCTCATCTAGTTTCTCTCTCTCCCCTCCCCCAAGTCCTCTCTCCCCCCTTCCTCCACCTCTCTCTCTCTTTCTCTCTCACTCTCCCTTTCCTCCACTCTCTCTCTCTCTTGTTCACCTTCAACTTGGGGTTTCAATTTGCATCCTCAAGGCGAGGCCTAGACCTAGGCCTATGCGAATTGAGAAATGGCTTAGCTGTCTGGTTATTCAATTCTCGGATATTAAGGTTCTTTCTCGAGCCAATCTATAAGAATGTAGATTGAAGGCTTTGCTTTAATTCAGGCTTTTAAGGCCTTTTAATCATTATCTCATAAAAAAGTTACGGTTGAACAGATTACAAACATTTAATTTAAATCTTGTTCCAAATGACAACCTCCTTGTAGTTGATGTAGAGAGGAATTTCATAATTCTCAACCTAATGACAATAACGCATCATGGGCCATTATTTGTGAAAGATTTTTGTCCTGTCAGGTGAAGTAATATTTGAAGAAATGTGTCTGCATCTTCAATCGTCAATTTTAGCATTATTTTATCAGTGTTACTGAGAAGAATCAGTATAAGATATGAAAAACTAGCGCCTACTTCATTTCATTTAACTTCGTTTGTTCTTAGACTCAATAAACAAAACTTTTTCTTATCATGGTATTCAAGTGGCACTTAAGCAGGATTATAGTCCATTAACTCACTTAAGGGTGACATTAGACAACAAAAGTAACCATATTTTAGTTGTTGTTGAATTACGAGACAAATGAACTGAATAAAAAAAAAATCCTTTGACGTTCAAATGATCAGTTTAGCCCACCAATTCAATCTAATTGCAAAGAACAATCTTGCTGCAAAGAACTGCTAAGAAATTCCTCCAATCTTCTGTATCTCCCTGTTTACAGGTAAGGTCGAGGTGGCTGAAATTCAGTATGAGTACGGGAATCAAGCCTCAGTCATATCAGTGGGGTTTACTACTCTGGTGCTATCTCTAACGCTGGCGACCGATCTCGATTTCTGTTGATATGTCTTCTCAACGTTTATCGTTAGACACACTTAAGATGCACTGGCAAACTGCTTAAACTGAAAAAGTTGATGTGAATGTAACTGCTGAAAATAACAATGTGGATAATGTAAGAATGCTGAAAATGATAATGTGGATAATGTTATGGTGCTGAAAATGACAATGTGGATAATATTCTGGTGCTGAAAATGGTGAAAATGACAGTGTGGATAATGTTGTGGTGCTGAAAATGGCAATGTGGATAATGGTATGGTGCTGAAAATGACAATGTGGATAATGTAAGAATGCTGAAAATAATATTATGGATAATGTTATGGTGCTGTAAATGGCGATGTGGATAATACATGATGCTGAAAATGACAATGTTGATACTGTAAAAATGCTGAAAATGACAATGTGGATGATGTAACGATGCTTAAAATGACAATATGGATCAAGTTATGGTGCTGAAAATGACGAAGAGGACAAACTTATGCTGCCGAAGATGAGAGTAATGTTATGGTGCTGAAAATGACAATGTGGATAATGTAATGATGCTGAAAATGACAGTGTGTATGTTATGATGCCAAAAGTGACAAAGCAGACAATGTTGCAACTGACAAAGTGGATAGCCAAGTTGTGTTGAAAATGACAAAACTGACAAAGTGGATAGCCAAGTTGTGTTGAAAATGACAAAACTGACAAAGTGGGCACTCTCACAATGTTGCAACTAACAAAGTGCCCTGAAGATGCCTCGTACAGGTGTTTCCACACTGTAGTAAAACATGTCATAAACACATGTCAGCAACTTAACGCCCACACATCACAAACAGGTTGAATACAAGTCAATGACTTATTTTCAATCCTAACCAGTGTTTTATACGATTATCCAACATTGGCCAAAGATTCGTTCCTCACTTATAGTAATAGACTTGTTTTCGACTTGTCTGTAATATATATGCATTAAGTTTTCAACATGTTTATGACATTTATAAAGAGCATTTCGAGAAGGAATCAGTGATGAGTTAGCACCTGGAGATAAGACACAGAATTTTAATGTATTTTTGACTGGCATTTTTAAAGATAAAATATGGGATTATTAATTAGAATAAAAGGCATTTTGATCAGAAGTTGACAATCTCAACTGTTTTAAAATTTCATGACCGGGGGCGTTTATGAAAATATTTTTCCTACAATATTTTTGTCATGATATTTTTACGAAGATTTTTCCAAAGTATTTTTTATCAAATAATGAATTTTCAGAAATACGTACATGAAGACAAAATGCAGAACTATTTTCAAAGCACTCGTTAATATCTGTTTAATACGATAATTTGGAAAGGTTAATTATCCGCCAATGAAATTAACTTGACAATGTAACCGCCAGCATTGCTTAGTTAATATGTTACGAAAACAAGAATAGTTAAA
The DNA here is from genome assembly GCF_040412425.1 of Macrobrachium rosenbergii. NCBI lineage: Eukaryota > Metazoa > Arthropoda > Malacostraca > Decapoda > Palaemonidae > Macrobrachium > Macrobrachium rosenbergii. Next base: position 3,981,917 of record NC_089747.1, on the reverse strand, counting down.
ATCTGATAAGTTTATGTATATATACATATATATATATATATATATATATATATATATATATATATATATATATATATATATATATATATATATATATATATATGATCAATCATAATTATAACAACGGATATCTGTGAATACTTCAGTATGCTTACATAATATTTACATGTAATATTACATTCTGAAATGTTTGAAGTGTGCGAGTGCTTTCTTACGCATATAGATGCATGTATACTGAATGTTTTGATGTATACATGCACACTCTCACATAAATATATATATATATATATATATATATATATATATATATATATATATATATATATATATATATATATATATTGTGTTATTCTTGAAAATAAAAACATGAACTCAACAATATGAGTGACTTAATCATGACATTTTCCTCCCTTATTTGAACTCGGTTGACAATCATAATCTGAAAGAACATGTCATAAATATGGTGTCATAAGTAACACGACAAACAAATAATAAGACGTGTCATGAATAATATGTCATATCAAAACTATGAAATGGCATAAGTAGCATGACATAGATAACATGACATATCAAAGATATGAAATGAAGTAAGTGACATGACGTAAATTAAGTATACCTTAGTTTAACCAGACCACTGAGCTGATGAACAGCTCTCCTAGGGCTGGCCCGAAGGATTAGATTTATTTTACGTGGCTAAGAACCAACTGGTTACCTAGCAACGGGGCCTACAGCTTATTGTGGAATCCGAACCACATTATAACGAGAAATAAATTTCTATCACCAGAAATAAGTTTCTCTAATTCTTCATTGGCCGGTCGGAGAATCGAACGCGCTCCAGCAGAGTGCCACCGAGAACGATACCAACCCGTCCAATGAGGAACTGACATAACGTAAATAATATGTCATGTCAGAGATATGACATAAGTAACATGTCATCATAAATAACATGACAGGTGAATAGTAAGACCTGTCATGAATAATATGTCATATTAAAGATATGAAATGACTTAAGTAACATGACATAAATAATATATCATATTAAAAAGATGTGAAATGACATAAGTAACAATGGCCAGTCGTAAACAACATGAAAATACAGAAATTATTTAACCGTTTCAAGATGAAAATAATTTCAGGTACAAAAAGGAGAATATGAAACCCGGATATCGTGAAAGAAGTTGAACAGCCAAATCGCTAAACTCAATTCTCTCCTTGACCTGAGTTCGAATCACAGCGTGGAAAAAGGAATTTCTAGTGCTATAACTTTGTCATAGTTATAAGTCCTGCTTCATAAAGCTATTAAAAAGAAAACAAGTAAAAAATGTGCCCAATCGAGTTTTCTATACTGCGTATTATTATTAATATATATATTATTATTATTATTATTATTATTATTATTATTATTATTATCATCCAGAAGATAAACTCCTATTCATATGGAACGAGCCCACCCCACAGGGGCCATTGACTTGAAATTCAAGAATCCAAAGAATATGGTGCTCTTTTGAAAGACGTAACAGAAGGTATATAACCGATAAAGAAAGACGGGACCAGTCATTAGTAAAGAGAAAGAGATAAATTAATAAATCAATAGATAAACAGATAAAAATATAAATAAATCATTAGAATACAGGGTGAACTGCTTTAGGGTAGAAATGGATTTCATCTTCGCTTGAACTTTCGAGGTTCCAATCGCACGCCATCCTCAGGGAGACTGTTCCACAGTCGCAAAGGCGTGAGGAGTGAAAACCCTCCGGAACTGGGGAACTGAGAAGGGGAAAAAAGAATGATGGGGGCTACTTTGGCTTGTTATCTACGCGCCACCTCCAAGGTGCTAGTACTAGACATGCCTGAAGTTCAATGGGACGTCGTGTTTAGTACTACCCCTCGTTGATCAAAGTATTATACACACCCATTTCTAGATTGTGTGGTCGACAAACTATATTAATAAACGATATCTTTGATCCCCAAGGGGCTAGTACTATACATGGCGTCCCATTGAGATTCCGCCGAGGGGCTAGTACTAAACACGGCATCCCATTGAGATCAGCCATGTTTAGTACTAGCCCCTCGGGGATCAAAGTATTATACGCATCCATTTCTATACTGTGTCGTCGACAAATTATATTAGTAAATGAAGTCTATGATCCCCGAAAGTCTAGTACTAAACATGGCATCCCACTGAGATTCCGCCGAGGGGCTAGTACTAAACACGGCGTCTCATTGAGCTTCAGCCCATGTTTAGTACTAACACCTCGGAGGTTACGCTAGCACTAAACATGGCGAAAGTTCAATGGGACGCCGTGTTTAGTACTATCCCCTCAGGGATCAAAGTATTATATACACCCATTTCTATATCGTGTGGTCGACAAATTATATTAATAAACGATAGCTTTGATCCCCGAGGGGCTAGTACTCAACATGGCGTCCCATCAAGCTTCCGCCATGTTTAGTACTAGCAACTCGGTGGGGTGACGTAGGTAAATAACAGCCCACAGTAGCACCGAATGATGATTCTCCCATTAACTATCAATGAAGACTAGCAATTACTGTCATAGTACAATCAAAAGCGACAATGTCCGGATCAGAATATATCACGTTGCACCTTTCAGCTTTTTCGTGGCAAAAAGACGTATCGTATAATTACACCCAGTTTCTCAGATTAATGCCCTTGTATAGGTGGCGGCCATTTCCAGGACAGTCTGTCCATTACTTTGGCAGGGACGGGTCATTGTTATAAATGGGATTATAACTCTTTGTTTTATTGATGTTCCTTTTCTTCACTTATACATATATATACATGCATACATACATGAATGACCACACTATACATATGTATATATGTAAATATGTATTTATGTATGTATATATAGTTTATATATATATATATATATATATATATATATATATATATATATATATATATATATATATATATATATATATAGAGAGAGAGAGAGAGAGAGAGAGAGAACACCAGGTATTTTAATCTGAAGAAGCACTTTTGTTAAAGGTGAGATAACATTTGACTTAATTTAATACCCAGTAATTAAAAAAAGGAGAGATTATCCAAAAAGCTTTAGGTATTCCGATAAGTGGATCTTCCTTTACCCAACAAATATAATATTCCCCAATATTCCTCTTCACAATCTGTCCAGGAAAATGTGAAAAGGACGATAAACTAAAAAGCCACCATTAGCGGTGTTCGGGTATCATGAACAATGCATCAGGACATTAGTATGTTCTGAAAACTTTTTACCGTAGCCTGTACTTATCAATATTCAGCGGATGAATAAGTAAAATTCTACTAAATAACTACACATTAACTGTAGGAATCATGGTCATGTAGAAGTATAAGCAACAGCCATTATTTGGACGTGTCCTTTCCTAGTATTAGGTTTGGTACCACTTAGTTTTATGTGGAGTTTTATTTTGGCTACAACTCAAATGTGGAACAGCTTCCCATTCCTAGTATCAGTTTAGTACTACTTGGTTTTCAGGGAGTTTTATTTTGGCTACTACTAAAATGTGGAATAGTTTGCCATTCCTAATATCAGGTTTAGTACTACTCAGTTTTCAAGGAGTTTTATTTTGGTCACAGCTAAATTATGGAATAGTTCGCCTAGTGCGGAAGGGGAGTCTTCAGATCTCCAAATGTTTAAGCGAGGAACAATTTCATTCCTGCTCTCTGCTGCTGACGTCTCCTGAATTCAGGTGTCTCGGTTTTATTGTCTATTCCCTACTATTTATTTATTTATTTATCACCTACTATAACTTGTTTCTTGTGTGTGTGTGTGTGTGTGTGTGTGCAGGCTGATCTCCCTTTGGAACCCTATTGGGTTTATAGTGTTAATTCTGTCCATAAGGGTTTGCAGCTACAGATCTAAAGACAGAAAGGAGATAATAACAAAGAAAAATCAGAGAGAGAGAGAGAGAGAGAGAGAGAGAGAGAGAGAGAGAGAGAGAGAGAGAGACCTAAGGTTATGGATTGTCTGCTTCTTCCCTGAACACTCCGATGCAATTCCGTTTCATCATATATGCAAGTCTGAATGCCAACAATTGTGACATTGTTCACACCCAGGCTTCAGAAATGCTTTAATATATCTAGAGATATGGGAGCAACAACCATTTTTCTGAGCAGAGAGTGGCGGTAAAGTCTAAGTTACGTATGGTTAGTTTGAAGGCTAAAAATCTCTCGTCTGGATGAGAGAGAGAGAGAGAGAGAGAGAGAGAGAGAGAGAGAGAGAGAGAGAGAGAGAGAGTTTTGAAATTTGCAATAGAATAGGATCGTTATGGGGAAACGAGAAAGCTCCAAATCATCACAGCGTCCGTAGAGAAAAGTGGGAAGAGAGAGAGAGAGAGAGAGAGAGAGAGAGAGAGAGAGAGAGAGAGAGAGAGAGAGAGAGAGATTCTGGTGTCAGTGTTTTAAATAACTGATTTCATGAATGGCTTGACAGAAGTGCAAAGAAGAATAAGATGCTTAAAAAAAAATTTGACTCGGTAAAGCGAGTGAAGGACTCTAGGCCTACAGTTCTTGTTAGGTCTAGAACCATGTTAACAATAAATGACGTGATTTTTTAAAGTGCGGATATGTAGCATGGGTGCCTACCATTTCTTTAATATGATACAAAACACTCTCCTTATCAAATCAATAAAATATCTATTTAGGCTTTGCATCAAAATTGTCCTAATTATGAAAATACCATCATTATTATTATTATTATTATATAAATATTTCTGCGAGAATTACTATTAATACTTTCTGGGTCTTAGCGTATCAAAGTTTAATTTAAGGAAATGAAATAAAATATCTTTGGCTAGAAAGCTAGTGCTAAACAACTTGTGCATTGAATGGTAGACATATCTGGTATGACAGTGTAATGGCATTCTCACCAAACACTAAGTACTACCTCCCCACCCTTTCAACCTACCCCACCGCACAATATACCCCCCTCCACACACACACACACACACACACACACACACACACTTGTCGTGGTTTAAAATCTACCTGGGAGAGGTCTGCGTTGGTAGACTTGATATTATCTACTTCTCTGGCATCTATAATTCAGGCTGATATGGTCAGGTATAGAATTATGTTTTCTCATACAACAAGTAACGAGAAAAATCACTCTCTCAACAAAAGTAATGAAAACAGGTGAAAATAGACTCTCTTTTCCATATTTTTCATCATTATATACTGAATTTCCATGGTCGACTGGAACTTATGGATGTACGTGAAAATTAATTAGCCATCAACGCCATCTTACGCTTTGACCTAATATTGGAACTGTTTGTGGTTTAGTTTCTTCTCTCTCTCTCTCTCTCTCTCTCTCTCTCTCTCTCTCTCTCTCTCTCTCTCTCTCCCAGGAAAAAGGTGAGGAGAAAACAAACATAATCAGATATTCAAAACAGCCTTCACTTCTGAAAGATTAAGCGATGAGTTGGGACGCTAGCAGTTCCACAGCTATACAAGGCCACCTTTAGGAAGACTTCTTGATCGCAATTGATTATGCGATCGAGATTCAATGGCCGTGGTAGGCATTGTTGTTAATTGGTAACTACCGGGACACTTTCTTTATTTTTTGTTGTTGTTGTTATTGTTGTTCTTCCTCTTCTTCTTTTCCTTCTTCAGTAACGAGAACTTATCCTTTCAGTGTGTTCAGTGTTGCTTCAAAGACAGTGGGTTTATTAACCCTTGAATATAAAGACCGATTATATGGCAATACTTACGCCTCTGACAGACCAAAACAATAAAAAACAAGCAGAAAATGCTCAGAAGTTCCTTCGGCGCAATCGAGTTTGCTGTGGCCTACAGCCGCTACATCGTATAACCAAGGCCACCGAAAATAGATCTATCTTTCGGCGGTATCGGTATAATGCTGTATGAGCCGCGGCCCACGAAATTTTAACAACGGTCCTGTGGTGGCCTATCCTATATCGTTGCCAGAGGCACGATCATGGCTAACTTTTTAACCTTAAATAAGATAAAAACTACTGAGGCTAGAGGCCTGCAATTTGTATGTTTGATGACTGGAGGGTGGATGATCGACATACCAATTTGCAGCCCTCTAGCCTCAGTAGTTTTTAAGATCTGAAGGCGGAGAGAAAAAGTGCGGACAGAATAAAGTGCGGACGGACAGACAAAGCCGGCACAACAGTTTTCTGTTAAAGAAAGCCAACAAGCTATAGAATATTTGGTTGTTATAAAGGATGTTTATGGATTAATTAAATTCAATCGAACATTCTGTAATGAAATGTGGAAGAGAAACCCAGAGTGATCCCTGACAGAGAGAGAGAGAGAGAGAGAGAGAGAGAGAGAGAGAGAGAGAGAGAGAGAGAGGAATTCCTCAACACTCGTGTCTCTCAAGCATTTGGAATATGCTCGTAGATTCAAACCAGTGGCCCGCAATTACGAGCGAGGGCGAAGCCGTATATTTTGAATTGATAAACGATGGAACGGGTTCGTATTCTGAAGAATTCCGGTCTTTTAGCATCATTATTCAGGTTTAAGTGTATTCTTTAAACACGAAACCTTTTTGTTTTTGCTTAACCATGTTATCATCACTCCATCCTTTTTTTTTTTTATTCTTATCCCAATTCTTCATTCTATGGGCTTGAAGATTTGCGACAATATAGACCAAAGATCGAGTTTTGGAATTTGGTAAGAGAATAATAAAATCGAGACGGAGAAACCAAAACTCCAATATGCCTCTGGAGCTAAAAAATAAATAAATAAATAAATAAATAAAAATAAGTAAATAAAATAAAATAACGTGTCAGTCAGTAAAAATATCTGAATGAACGAGTTTTTGACATATGTATATTTTTCCAAGTCAGACGTTAAGCTATTGAGTTCTTGTCAAAAGCTGTATTATTATTATTATTATTATTATTATTATTATTATTATTATTATTATTATTATTATTATTATTATTATTAGGGGTAGTACTGACCTGTCAAAAATGGTGGCAATATGAACGGCATTCTAACATATTTTCTAATTATTATTATTATTATGGCAATCTCTAAAGTATTCTCTAATTATTAATATCATTATTATTATTATTATTATTATTATTATTATTATTATTATTATTATTATTATTATTATTATTATTATTATTATTAGCCCCTTTCCATGAAAGAATTCTTAGCGTTCCATTGACGCTAGATTCAAAAAGAAGAAAAAAATGACTGAAACCTAATCTTGAGTTTAGCTGACACCTTTATAAATTATATACCGTATCTTGGAAGTCTTTTGAAGAAAGAGAGAGAGAGAGAGAGAGAGAGAGAGAGATATTGCAACGAACTGACGTAGGAAAAATTTAATAATTAAAAATCTTTCAAAATTCTTGTAAAAAATGAAGGGGCAATTAATTATAGGACTTACGCATTTAATTTATATATATTGGCGCTACAATACTTTTCACAAATGTGATTTACAAACTGGTAAAGCATGCAAAAGAGTCTTTCACCCTTCTTATAAAATACACCAAAATAAGAGAGAGAGAGAGAGAGAGAGAGAGAGAGAGAGAGAGAGAGAGAGAGAGAGAGAGAGAGAGAGAGAGAGAAGGATCTCGTTCCGATCATCGACAGGATTTTTTAAAACTTCAAATCAAGAGAAACTTCAATCCAGAATTACAGACTGAAAAAAATATCCGAAATAACTGAAGCCGCGATAAAAAGAAATATAGTTATTTCAGACACCGCAATGACTAAAATTGTAAAACTTATGGAACTGGAAAAAAATTCTTCAAAATCAGGATGTTATACAATAAGAAACGCCGTAGAATAGAAAAATCTACAAACATTCCATAACGTCGAGGCAAATTCACCTGTGTCCTTCTTTGCGCATGCGCGAGAGGGATTCCGGTTTCCTCAATATATTCCGTATTCTGTGAGGAACTCCCAAGACAAGACCCGTCACATATCGACTTGACAACTCGGTCTGCAATTACGTCGACTACACGTCCTACGAGAGAGAGAGAGAGAGAGACAGAGACAGAGAGAGAGAGAGAGAGGAAGGGAAAGAGAGAGAGACGGTAATGGTCGATTATTATTACGTGATAAATCCTTCTCAGTAACCACTGACTTTAGAATTTTATGCAGGCGCGCATGCATTGCTTATCTAACAGTATTCATATATATATATATATATATATATATATATATATATATATATATATATATATATATATATATATACATATATATTGATAATTATATTGACTTTTAATTTTGTGTTAGATGAAACTCACGCTTGAATCTTGGTATAAGCACAGGATAGGCCTAGGTTATGAGTAAAGTAGGCAATTAAAATTTCACCGGATGACGGAGAGACATCAAGCGAAAGCAGCTTTAGAATTCGGACTAGATCAGTGGATCTCTTCAAATGACTCCTTCCGAATCTCTTGGTAAGACGGTTTATTTACAGTTTATATTTTCCTTTCCCTCTTCTTCCGTCTCGACGGAACGCAGACTTCCAGCCATGGGGAGACAGCAGGCGAACAGAAAGAAGATAAAGGGTCCTCAGAAGAGAATGGGTCACTTCCTACTCTTATTACTCCTTCTGGTGGAGTTGGTCAATGATTCCTTTGGAGAAGGTCTTGCTTCTACTTCCTACGTCGTGGGCGAGGCAGCAGTGCGAGGAACGAGCGTCATAGAAGCTGACAATGTTTCGTCCGTAATTATCTGTGCCGTGAAGTGCAGTTTGAGTAAGTTCCTCTCTTTAGCTGTGCCTAAGCGTTTAGCTGATAGCTACTGTATACAAGAGATTTCTTCTCTAGTTCATTCTGAGAAAAAATCCCCTTTACACTCTTTGCAAATGCTGTTTTACTCAAAGGAAGTCAAGAACAAAATTTTTCTTTGTATTGCAAACGGATCCTGGCTGCCTTGAGTTTTACAGGATCTCCTCACCAAGTTCTTGAAGCAACTCCACCCTTTGGTTAAGTGTCTAAATGTTTAGCTGTTGGCTACTATACAAATTCTGAGGGAAAAAACTTTCTCCTCTCTTTGCAAATGCTTTTTTACTCTCAGGAAATCAAGGGACTTTTACTTTTATCGATCTATTACAAGCAGATTCTGGCTGCCTGGGATTCAACTGGATCTCCTCAGAAAGTTATTCAAACAACTGTGAGACACTCTCCAGCCTCAGAAAAGTTGCCTCCAAAGAGGACAGTAACCTTTATGTCACTGGTGAGTATTTTGATGGGTCTAGTGTTTCCCTTTTGACGTATCCAGGTCTGTTTGGAGGTTGAGTTTTTACTGATTAAGAAGTGATGTTCCATTAGCTGAAGTAAACAGAATTTACTCGTGTGAAGTAGGTTTCTTCTATATTAAGTGGGTGATACTTTCATTATATCATAAAGGCTTTTCTGTCTCTACCCTCCCCTTTCTCCTTCAGTGCTGAACGT